>NW_025335727.1:1714631-1933449 GCF_004798865.1 Varanus komodoensis | reverse complement strand
GTTTGAACAGAATTCAGATCCATATTGAACAGATCACCCCAACTGAACACTGAGTCTGAACAAAATTGAAATATAAATGTAACAGAAATGTTCCAACCTGGCTTGTTGCTTTTGTTATCTGTACGATTGCATAATGGAAGTCATTCTGGCTTTCTGAATTATACTTTTCCAGAGCAGCTGCTAGAGGTTCCTGCAGTTCTGGATTGTGAATTGAAATGCTTACTGGGCATCCAACACAAACAGGAGCAGGAACAATTTCGTCAGCTGTTAAAAAAAACCCCCCACAAATGTTATTCAAATCAAAGGATTCTTGATTTGCAGCTCGGGTTCACGTGTTACTTGGATTAGTTGATCATTCTAAGATGATAAGAGCCATGCAGAATAATGAATATTTGCTGCTGACACAGTGACCAACCGGATGCCTGTAGGAAGCCTGAAAGCAGAACAGGAGAACAGCAGCAACCTCCTGCTCATGTTCTCCAGCAACTGGCATACAGAGGAATATGGCTTCCTATACTGGACATACTAGAGAGCCATCGTGGCTAGTAGCCACTCATAGCGTCATTCCCAGTGAATTGGTGGAAGCCCTTTGAGTGGCCATCACTATGTCCAGGTTCAGACACGACGACAAGCTACAGTGTAAACCACAATTGCATGGCTTGTCATTACGTCTGAACTCAGCAGCAAGGGCAAGTGTGGTAAGGATGGTCTGTATGGACCCACACAGAAGAAAAAATGGTCTATTCCGTGGTTTATCCTATACTTACTGAAATTCATTTGCCAGTCCATAAGCCTGTTCTCACAATATGGAGGGATCCTTTTGATGCTCCTTCAAATACATTTTTCTTTCAAGCACCCTAGATAATTTGCTGTAACCAGCAAACATGGTTCTTCACTGCTCATACCTTCAAATTCCTTTTAATTTTAGCACCCTAAATAATTTGGTGGTAAAAAAAACTGCAGATGGGTCACCACTGTTTATGTCGCTCTGTTGGGAGAAGTTACCTTTTATTTCTGCTTCTTGTTTTAACCAGTTACTGATCCATAAGACGGTCTTTCCTCATATTCCATGGCGGTTACACTTTCTGAGCAGTCTTTGGTGAAGAATTTTGTCAAAACCCTTTTTAAGTCTAGGAAAAGGTTCCAAATGAGTCTTCTTGTTCTCATTTGTTGGTGTTGTATATTAACTGCAAATATCTACGTCCAAGCCCTAGGAAACAAATCCTCCAGCTGCTTTCTGGAAGTCACAAGCAAGTCATAAACGTGATGACCTTCCCTTATTTATTTCCAGCATTCACTATTCAGCTATATACTGAAGGTTCAATTTAGCTAAAATAGCTGTTCACAAAGCCGCCTTCCATTGATCTTTCCATTTTTTCAAAATCTAAGTTATTAGCAATGAAACAGACACCCATGCAGCTGAATACATAAAATGTGGACATGTGAAATTCTTGGCGTTTGAGGCATGGAAGGAGCAATTACAAACCTTTAAGTTTGCAGTCCTGCGTCGCACTCACAAGCTCATTTGTAAAGTGCACATAGGCAGTGATTGTGCAGATACCCTCACGCTGGAGGGGAACACAAAGGGAAAAAGAAAAGAAAAGATGAAGTCACAAGTCCTGGGCACAAATATAAATACTTCTGGTTAGTATTTAAATCTCAAGCTTGACCCTTATAAATACATCTCAAGTTATGTCCTTCTTGGGTGAAGTGGAAAAAGAAGCAGATTAGGAAAAAAGGAATACAGTCCATTGAATCGTAGTGAGATCCCAATTTCTTTCCCCAGTCAAATTCATTTTTCTTCCTTATAAGGCAGCGGAAATTTTCAAAACCAGATTTATTGTTCATTAATGAAGCATCAAAAGAACTCTGCACCACCAACAAAAAGACCTGTGACAGGGAGGGATGAGAATTCCTAGCTCCTTCCAGCTCCTTCTCTGGGAATCTGTAACAATATAGAGACTCAGACTGATAGGAATCCCAATGGCATGCAAATAATCATGCTATGTTGTCTTGGGAAATCTAAGTATATGTGCCCTTTAGCACAGAACACAGAAAGTGCACTAGATGTTTGATTTGAAAGGTAAAGAGCTGAAAGGTAAAATGTATTTCAGAACTTTCAGAAAACAGTGGTACTATCCATGCACATGGTTTATTTAAGTGTTGAGTTACCAAGCAAAGGAGCTTAAACAATATATACAAGCAGCCCCACACCAGAAATCAGATAAATGGATGCAGGCATGCTTATCCTATGGTGTAGTGTAAGGATGGCATAATGTATATAGAAATGCAGGATTGAAATAAAGTTACTGTGCCTACGGACTTGGGCTTACCTAAGCCCAACCCATAGGCAAGATTATTTCTTAGTTCAGAGTGAAGTCTCTAAACTGCTATTCCATTTTGGCTCTCAGCATCTTATGGATCATTTTGCATCTCTATTAAATTCTCTCTCTCCAGTACACACTTAGTTCAGCTGCATTTCTACTTAACAAAGATGTGTGGGTCACGGTCTCAGGGAAAAAGTACCACACTTTCTTCTGGATACACTATCAGCCTTAATCTATCCATGAGACTGAATGCTAGAAAAGGGAGAGAAAAATACCAGCTGTTTCCCCACCAGTAGCTGGTAAATTCCAGGTGAGCCTGGCTGGAATCTTCATGTGTGAAATCAGAGTCCCACTCCTTCCAGCTGCACTGCAGATACAGGCGGCCGAGGATTATTTAGCAACTTCCTTTTTATAGAAATCTCTGCCTCAAGTTAAATTGCTTGCTCTCTTAATCTTTTTATTTCTTTTGGCAACTGTGCCAATGCAGCTCTCTTTGCCAAGAGGAAAGGCACAACTTATTACCGTGCTGTTTCCTGAAGTGCTTTGGCTGAATGTCAAAAAGTCCCTGAAGGGAGGCGGAAAAAAAAACACCTGCTGTAGTCCAGTAGTTAAACAATAGTGCAGCCCTCAAGTCTGCCCCGAAGTTGTCGGAGCCTGTCTCCCTCTACCCCTTTCTCTCCACTTTGGATTTTCGTGCTTTGTAAAATGGGAATAGCACTGGCTCACATCACAAGGTTGTTGGAGCATCCATCACAATAAATATGCCATGCTGGCTGCGAGATGATGGGAATTGTAGCCCAGCACATCTGAAGGGTACCAGGTTGGGAAAGGCTGTTCTAAATGAAAGTACTGCGTAAGCAGGAGGATTTCTGAGGGTTGGTTCAGTCCAGCTGAATGTGTTCCATAGGCTGAATTTATGCAGTGAGAAGCAAGCACGGATGAGTTTATCGTTGCTCCCAGGATACTATGCATAGAGTTGCAGTCATGCAGATCTTAAGAAAACGGCTATTTTGCTATGTCCTCCAGTTTTTTGGTTTGTGTGTATATGTATGAATTAATGTATATGGTAGAAGAGCTGAGTTTGAGTCTGGGGGATAAAACTGGCCTTGGAGACCTGATCTGGCCCCCTGTGGCTCCCCAGAGGGCTGCACATCTTCCCTCACATCCTCAGGTGGCTCCCAATAACCTCTCAGCCACTGATTTTTGGGTAGTTCTCCAGCTTTTGCATGCCCACACCCCACCCTCATTAAAAAATATTAAATTGCCTCTCCTAAGTTTTCGTTACTTGCTGTAGGAGTTTTAGGCTAAAATATGCTAAAATATTGGGAATTTTGACTGAACCCCCCTGCCCTTTGACCCAACCCTCTCTGCTTTGGAGTTCTGTCTAAAAATCTCCCCTGGAAGAAATGTTTTTGACACTCCTGAAACATACTCTGTCATGGCAAGCTCTTGGACACGAACATTAACCACAGTACCACTGGATTTGAGCCTCCATATGGGACTGTTATTCAAGATGGGATCAAAACTGCAGTCTGAAGAGAATTACCAGAAATTATCTCTTTTGCGCCATCCTTTCCACTTTTCAGTTACTTTTCCAATGAGCTCCCTTCCTCCCTTTTTTGAGTAGGTTCTTCCTTTCCTTGCTCCCAAACTCAAATATTTCCATCCCTTATTAAGAGCTGCCTTTTTTTTGGGCAGGGGGAGGCATAGGAGAAAAGGGAGTGGTTCAAGTTAAAGGGAAAATAGATTCACTAAATAAATCTGCACAAAGACACACACCAACAACAACAATGAACAACAGAAAAATTGCAATGTTTGACAAAGAGAAAGATTCTGCAGGGAAAGGGCTTGAGGTAATGCAGAAAGACTGAATCATGAAGAAAACTTGAAATGAAGCGACCCCACTGTATCACACAAGAACCTGTCATTTCGTCGCTAACCTATCACTATTCCAACTATGCTATACAACTGAAACAAAATGAAGGACAGTGAGAATTTTATTGAATAACTCAATAGAACTCTAGTTCTCTCCTAATGTCTGGATTCCCTGGTAAAACATGCCCAAGGATCAGAAAGTGGATCTGTCAGTCACTCAGCTGTATAGTGGTACCTTGGCCCACGAACTTAATCCATTCCAGGACTCTGGTCGTGGCCCAAATTGTCGTGAGCCAAGTCAAATTTCCCCATAAGGGCCAATCTGTTCTGCAACTATTTTTTTACTCACAAAAATTTGAAGCAAAGTGACAAAGAACAACAAAGATCGTGGCCATCTCCCCTGCAGTGATCGTGCAGGGGGGTGGGGGGAGGCGGGCGCGGGCGTGCTCGAGCAGGGAACACAGGAGCAATCGCGGCCATCTTCCCCCCCGCTCGCGATCGTCACCCAATGCAGAGTTCGTGACCTGCAGCAAATCTTTTATGACATTTATGGTTGCGACCCGATTTGGTCGTGAACTGAGGCGTTTGTGAGCCAAGGTACCACTGTACATCCTTCTCCTGGCCAAAGTTTCAAAGAAACAAAATATACGATTTGCCAGAGGTATAAAAGTTCCACATTTCTAAACAGCAGATGCATAATAATAATAATTTAGTGTCAGTTCTGGTTCAGTTTGAAGGAAAGCCAACTTCCCTTTGGGAAGCATCAGCAATGGATAGAAATGTCCCATTTCTGCTTGGGCTTCAAATGAATCTGATGCACATCATTCATGTACATCCTGGATTTTTCCTCTGTCTTATTTTGGACACAATTCCATAGATAGATAGGGCTTCAAATGAATCTGATGCACATCATTCATGTACATCCTGGATTTTTCCTCTATCTTATTTTGGATACAATTCCATAGACAGACAGACATGCACATGCAGAGAGAGAGAGAGAGAACAGAATTGTGAAACTTTTACAAATTTGGGGATAGTAATATATACAAAGAGGCTCACTTACACCTTCAGGAATGGCCTGGCATTCTGGAGTCAGAAGAGGTAATTCAGCCTTGGAACAATTTGTTGTTTTTATGGAATACTGAACTTTGTAATTCCATCCAGCGACCACCTGGAAAAAATATTTAGGAAAGTTTGCAAATGACTCACTAAAGTACCTGCTTGGTAGTTGGAGGTGGTAATGGAGCAGGGAAACAGCTACAGAAAACTGCATGGCCATCATCAGCAATGTTATATGTATTTTTCCAAGCTTTCCATTCATTCATCTAATACTGTTCTTTCCCATTTAAATGTTACAGCTTTAAAATATAAAACATGGTTCAGAGAGAGGATTGAATTTCCCCCTCCTTCTCCCTAGCTTTCTGGACATCTGATTTTGCAGACCTGACCATAAACATACCCAGAAGGCCTCCTTCTGCAAAATAGAAATGGGTCATTCTGACAGCACATACAAACCTGACTCTCTGCTGTTAATATTTTTTTCACTCCAAAAAGGGCATTCTCATCACTTTCATTGTTAAATAGCTCTATGCCATGTTTCACAACTGGTTGCAGCTCTGAAGCCTTGGTGCTTATGCGTGTCCAGCAACCGAGGCATGGAGCTTGGGAGGAGGCCACCTTCCCTGGGGCTGAAAAACAAGCAGATCAGATACAGTGAGCCAACTTCCTTGCATAATGTGTCAAGGTAGCAAGCCCTACAGGTAAGAATAGGGGCATTTAGGGGAAACAGTGATTCCTGATGTCAAATATCTGGTGGAGGTGCAATTCATAACAGAAAAATAATGGTAGGAAAAATGTCCCACTCTGACACACCCCCTCCCTATTGCAGTTGTTTTTGATAGAAATGTAAAGAGAAAAGCAGTTCAGTCACATAGCGTCATCTTTATTGTCCTTCTGGACCAGAGACAGTGTCAGGGCCAAATACAGCTGGAGTCCCAAATCTTTTATTTGGAACCTCAAATCTCTAGGAGGCCAATTGCTGTCCAGGGGCACTTGCTGAAATAAAAGTACGAGGCCCTAAATGAAGGCTGTTGCATCTGATTCCCATTGGATTAGGTGGCTTTTTCCCCACATGGGTTTCATTTCTTGCTGCCCCCCATCTTGAGTTTTTCAGCCCGAGGTTTTTTCCTGAAATCAAATGTCTCCCTAGGAGACAAGATCCTTCCAAGAAACACACACACAGATGCACAAATGCACACACTGACAGACGTACAGACTTTAGAACATATCGAGATTAGCAGATGTGAATCTGTGTGTTTTTTCGGTACCTAGCACCACTCTGGTGGACAAAGTCAACATGCAAAGATTGCGAGTGAGAGGAATAAAGGGGAAGGTACAGCAACTGTAAGGTAAGAATGGGTGGACTTCAGGCTTGTGAGCTCTACTTTTTTCACTTGAATCCTGGGTCCTGCAACTGGACCCCCAGGCAGACAAACATGCACTAAGAAGTAAGGAACAAGGTGTTCATAAGCACATGCTCAGTGCAGGAACTTATAATTGGTATGATAACCTATGGTGTAGGGTGGAGGACAGGAAGGCCTGGAGGAATGTTGTCCATGGGGTTGCGATGGGTCAGACACGACTTCGCGACTAACAACAACAGGGGAGAGAATTTTGACTTCGAACATATGAGTTTTGATTCTCACTTGGCCATGAAGCTCACTGGGTGATGGGCAAGCCCCTCACTCGCAGGCTAACCTACCTCACAGGATTGTTCTTTTGAGGATACAAGGGGGAATACAAGGATTATGGAAGCCAGCTTGGGTTCCTTGCAAGTGGAAAAAAGGTAGGATATACATGTCATAAACAAATAAAAATCGTTCCACATCCAAGTCTACTTCTGATCCACACACCCAGTGTTCTTTTTCAGCAGCCTTATTTAGAGGGCAAAGTCATTTTAGTCGTGGTACTGTTGTTGGCAACTGAAGGTCAGAAGCTCTTGCAGATATATTGCAGATCAACCAGAGAATTATTAGCAGATCTCGGTCTCCCATCTGTTCTTTCCTGCTGTAAACATATACATACTGTTGCTGGACTTGATGGTAGCAATCCTACTCAATTTTAAGCCCCTATTCCTCTGTCCTGTGAATTTTATCTAGATGAAAACAAAGCAGCCTCCATATAATATGCACATTTGGTGCATTTGGAGGAGTAGGGAAAGTTTGTCCATGGTGGTATCCTCCAAGGAGGAACTTCTGCCAGGTTTTGGAATCTCAGCTGTAGTTCTCAGGAGTACACAACACAGATAATTTTCTCAGTTTTCAGAAAGAAGTCAGAAAATCCCGTTGTGGAATATGCACACCTGCAATTTAATGTTGGTGACAACTAGGTGTCACCATTGCCTTATAAGTAAGTTTGAAGCAAGTTGTTAAATAGACTTAAAGTAAAACTGGACCTTTATAAAAGAAGCTTAACTAAGAGGTTTTCAAGCAATGCAGGTTCCTATTAATCTGGGGCAGAAACATAAACCTCCCTCGTGCTCATGTCCTCCTTGTGGATTTTCCGCAGTCAACTGCATGATCGCAGTGGGGACAGAACTGAACTGGACGGTCCTTTGGTCTAATCTAGTATGCCTTTTCTTTTGTTCATGTGAATTAATTAAGCAAGGAAGGGGAAAAGAAAGAAGAATCAAAACAGAAAATACAAGTGAATATACAATTTAATATTCTAGTCCATAAACCAGAGGGAAGGGAGCCCAACTGTCAATTTATTTAAATACAGGTTCTGTCCTAAGGAAGGTGTCAAGCTTTGCAGTCCTGGACTCAGTTACTGGCAGTTGGCTGTGGGGCCACCCCAAATGTTAAATCTGTGGGGGACATAATGTTTCTGCCTCTTTTGCTTCCTTTCCTACTATTTACCAGTCTCCTTATGGCTTGTCTTTTCTGTCTCTGTCTCTGTAACTTTTTCAGAGCCTTCCTTTATAATTCCTGTCTCCTTATTAGTCCAACTCCAGTTTTGTACTGAATTGACACATCATAATCAAACTTGGGATATTTATTTAACTGCAATATTATTTATTTTTTTACTTGTATCCTTACTTTTCAGCTGAGAAAAATAGAATCCAGATTGCTTGCAACCATAAATAAAAGTTGACTGAAGCAATAGCAAACAAATGCATTAAAACACAATTAAAACACAACAACAGAAGAGAAACAATATCCAAATCAACAAGAACCATTTCAGTGCCAAAAGCCTGCTCAAACAAAATGTTTTTGCCTGCTGGTAGACTTTCGGCAGAGACGGTGTAGACCTAGGCCCCCTTCATAGGGAATTCCACCGCTTGGACATCGCTAAGTCAAGAAGGCTTTTTAATCAAATCTTCTGGCACTGCTTCTGTGCCAGATCTTCTGGAGGATGTTTCCTTACTCTAGCCTTCCCCAACCTGGTACCCTTCAGATGAGTCAGACTACACTTCTTATCATCTCCCAGCCAGTATGGCCAATGTGGGAGCATGATGGGAATTATAGTCCAACAAATTCGGAAGACACCAGCTTAGGGAAAGCTGTCCTCCTTTTATATGAACGTTTCTTTTCACCATTCCTAGACAATCCCACTCAGTCCACCTTCTGAGTGCTCCCTTAAAATGAACATACCTAGGTTGATTTGGCATGTCTGCTGAACACTGGAAAGGTTTAAAGAATCATCAATGTGAACTTCAGCTAAACACTCGCCTGAGTCCTACAAGGAGACAAAGGGCAAAATTTAGCTTTCTTCTGCCTTCCATAGAAATGTGGCCACATCATACTTACTCTAGTTTGTGCCTCACCAGCAATTAATAATTAACCCCCACAAATAATAATAATACCAATTTCCTTTTGGTTTCGCAACTGAAATAGAAGATATCAGCAAAAGGGATATTGCCTCTCGATCAGTCTTGCCCTATTCCCCTGCTTCAGGTAATTGAGCTGCTTCTTTGTTTTTAAAGACGCTGTAGAAAGCTCATTTGTTCCTTGCCTTAAAGTGCTAAACTTTTTAAAGTGCTAAACTGTTCCAAGGATTGGGAGATTTCCTGGCTGGCCAGCCATTCAGTACCATGTGCAGATAGCCTCTGCTTCAGTTCAGATCTGCAGAATCCATTTCCCCAACCCTCAAACACAAGGCTGGAATGTTTGGGGTGAATGAAGGGCACTTCCACAGTGGTCTTGCAACTTGTGGCTACCCATAACCTTCCAAACTTGCAAGATTATGGGCATCCTACTAAGAATGGAAAGAGCACGCAGGCAAAGGACACACCTGCTCTTCTAACCACTCCACAAGACACCTGCAGCCAAATAAGTATTTTGCACCTGCTTGTGAGGTGGGCTGCTTGAGGCCCCAACAGAACCTCATGCCTCCCCTTGCCAGTCCTCCAGGAATGTCCTCCCAGAACTACTCACTAGCATAATTTCCCAGGCCAGTCTTCCATCCTCAGAGCTGCAGCCAATGCAGAAAGAACCACACTGACTGTGACAGCAGAGGGAACAGTCCCAGCTCTGAGCTCTCCCATGGCCATCTAGACAGCCAGAGTACTGTATCCTTCAAAATTCTAATACTTCTTGCCACTTCTAGGAAATGTTTTCTTCCTGTGTATCCCTTCTCATTCTCACAGTTCTAAGGAGGATGCTGTGGGTCCTATTCCATTTTCTGCCCTCGTTAAAGTAGCAAGGCCAAGGAGCAGAGCTTTTCCCATCCATCCACTCTATGTGTATGGCCCTGGTACTGCTTTTATATCATTCTGCCAAAAAGTAACATGTTTGCTTCTAAAGCATTTGCTGGTAGCTGGTTGTTCTGATGATCATTGCTGAAATTATTATCTGTGAGTGTTACTGTTTGACCTCTCTGTTGGTGTTGCTAGGTGGTCTCCATTCATAAAAGGTACCTTTACTAATTTTCAGGAGATCCCCTTGCCCTTTCAGAACTCACACCATTCAACATGGTCTGCCAACTCTCTGCTGGTGTTTTTAGGTGATTGGTGGGCTGCAATGGGGAAGAGGGCTGAGGAAGGTCACTTGTGTCATTCCAGTCCACACACCTAAATCTGGATCTAACCCAATGACTTTTAAACCGATCTTTTAGAAGTATTTTACTGACTTTGTAAAGATGTGTTTTAAAAGTTTAGGTGCCTTTGCCAGGCAGAGTGTGTACTTGAAAAATAAATACATACATTATATTTGATGTATGAGCTGATTTAGATAAGTAATTCTTTTAAAAATATTATTTTATACCGTTTCCATCCTGAACTTATCCAGCAATGACTTCTTTACATAGATATCCTGAGATCTGTTGATCTTTTGTTTACCCAAAGGATTAATGTAATGTTGAAAGTAAGCAAGTGAAAACATGTTATCATATAACAGATCATTGCTGGAAACATGGTTTAGGAGGAACGGTGTTATCTATGGTTGGTAGCTTCATGAGAAAAGAAGAGAAAAAGATGAATGTTTACTGGAGAACTGCTTAAACATCATTCATGAAATGACACAGTATTCGAAAAAGATAATCTTGGTTAGCTATTTGAAAGACAGCATGGACGAGTCTGATATGGAATTAATAGTGAGTACATTGATCTCTGTAAACGATGGGATTACCATGGAAATGAAAGTCTTTGGAATTGTCAGCAGCAAATATATCTCTTTTCTAGGGTCCCAGGCAGCAGTGGATTTGCTAGGGATGTAAGGGCTTTGTTCCTGGGTGCTAGCTATCATGTGAACAGATAACCACACAGATGCTGCTTATGTGCAATTGTATTCATTTGTGTGCTTGCTTCAGTTATAGCCTTTTTCTTCCTAGGAGCCCTCGCCTGGAGTCTCAGCTGCTTCCTGTGTGTAAATCTGGGAGTTACATATGCAGATGCCCATCCTTTGTTGTCATAAGCCATCAAGTTGTCTCCAACTTATGAATGAATGCCCTTCAGAATGTCCTGCTCTTGACAACCCTGCTCAGTTCTTGCAAATTCCAAGTTGGAGGTTCCTTTAGGGATTCTGTCCATTGCATATTTGGTCTTTGCTTCCTTCTTCTTCCTTCAGCTTTCCTCAGTGTGATTGTTGTCTCCAGTGACTCTTGTCTTCTCAAGATGTGCCCAAAGTATGACAGCTTCAGTTTTGTCAATTTTGCTTCTAGAGACAGTTCTGGCTTGACTTGATCTGGGACCCATTTGTTTGTCTTTCTGTCCACCCAAGGTATTCACAAAGCACTCCTTTAGCTTTCAAGCAGATCAATTTTGTTCCTTTCAGCTTTCTTCACTGTCCACCTTTCATGCCTGCAGTGATCAGGAATACAATAGTGTGGATGATCTTGGCCTTGGTCTCCAGCGCAACATCCAACATCTTTTCTAGTTCCTTCATTGCTCCCCTTCTAAGATCAGTATTCTAGTTTCTTGGTTTCAGTCTCCCTTTGAATTGATGACTGAGCCAAAGCGTGCTAAATCTTTCACAGTTTCAGTTTCTTCATTGGTGACAGTCAAGTTGTGTGATTTATTTATTTATTTAGAAAATTTCTATGCCGCCCCATTCACCGAAGCCTCGGGGTGGCTCACAAATATATCAGTTAAAATATTATACAATAAAAATATAAAACAAGTTAACAATATAAAATAAGTCGCCCTGGCCGAAGAATAAAATAAATAAACAGTATTAACAGTTAAAATGACGTTTGAATAAAAAGGTCTTCGCCTGGTGCCGAAAAACAAAGGTCTTCTGCAGTCATGGATTTGGTTTTCTTAATGTTCAGCTGCAGTCCCGCTTTTTCATGTTCTTTACTTTCATTGGAAATCCTTTCAGTTCACTGCTCCTTTTTCCCAGTAATATGGTATCATCTGCATATCTTGTGGCTTCCAGCAATTGGTACTCCTTCCTCTGATCCTTATCCAGCTTTTCTTTTCAATCTGTTCTACATACAGATTGAACGGATAGAGAGGTGAAGTACATCATTGTCTGACGCCTTTGCCTGTGGGAAACCATTCTGTTTCTCAATTTTCTGTCCTAACAGTAGCTTCTTGTCCACAATACAGGCTATGAATCAGGACAGTCAAGCACCAAGGCACACCTATTGCTTTCAGGACCTTCCATAGTTTCTTATGTTCCACACAGTTACAGGCTTTGTTGTAGTCTATAATGCACAGATTGAGCTTCTGAAATTCTTTGATGAGCTCCAGTAGCGAATGCATATTTGTAATATCAACTCAAGTATCTTTTGCTCTTTAGAATCCAGCTTGGACATGAGCCATTTCTCACTCAATATTCTTTGTTGCAAATAAAGGGGTGGGTAACAGGAAGAGGGCCCCTTCTGTTGGTGCTCCCCATATTTGGAATGCTCTCCCTAAGGAGATTCTCCTGGCTCCATTTTTGTATTCCTTTTGGTACCAGACTTATATTTAAAAAGTAATTTTAATATCTGGTTCCTCCCATGGATGCCACTATGGCCTGCTGGATTTATTCATTCATTGGAATTTTATATTTTTATTCCAATGAATAGGGTTTTTATTATTTAAAATTTTATTGTTGAGTTTTAACATTGTGTTTTTAGAATGTGTCATTTTAGCAGTGTGAGCTGCCTAGAGATGCTACAGGTGGAGTAGGCAGCATATAAATATTTTAAATAAATAAATAAATAAACAAACACCTTGAGCATCACTTTACTTATATGGGAAATCAGTGTAATGATCCTGTGGTTGTGTGCCGTTGCATCCCTACCTTGACGATTGGAATGTGTACTGAACATTTCTATTCTGTGGGGGAGGGTGTCATTGTTTGTTTTCCATATGTTTTGGCACATTCTTGTTAGGATTTGGATCAGTTCATTCTATGCACGATTATTCTTCAAAGGAGTCCTGCATCTTTTTATCTCTTTGGTATAGTTCCTCCATATATTGTTTCCACCTTCTTTTTATTTTCTCCTGGTCACATAGTATGTTCTCCTCTTGGTCATTCAACCTTCCCAATCTAGGTTTGAAATTCACTCTGCTTAGTTCTTCTGGAGGGGGCCTCTTGTGTTTCCTCTTTTGTTGTTCTCTTCTATTTCTTTGTACTGTTCATTGTAATAGCTCTTTTTGCCTCTTGTTCCCAAGTTGGGATGTGAGATGGCATTCTGCGGGTGCAACAGGCTGCTTTGCGATTTGCCAAAATTGTTACATCACAACCTTTTAATCAAAAATTATCCCAATAATTTGTCTAATTGTTCAATTTATATTTGAATTTTATGCAATGAGTTAAAAGCTTTTTTTAGCTCAATTTGTTCGCCCATAGTATTTATTTATTTATTTATTTATAAAATTTCTATGCCGCCCCATTCGCAGAAGCCTTGGGGCGGCTCACAAATATATCAATTAAAATATAATACAATAAAATATAAAACAAGTTTACAATATAAAATAAGTCACCCTGGCCGAAGAATAAAATAAATAAATAGTATTAACAGTTAAAATGACGTTTGAATAAAAAGGTCTTTGCCTGGCGCCGAAAAACAAATAACGACGGCGCCAGGCGGACCTCTCTGGGGAGCGCATTCCATAGATTGGGTGCCACCGTAGAGAAAGCCCTCCTCCGAGTACTTACCCTCCTAATTTCCTTCACGGAGGGTTCCTGGAGAAAGGCCTCTCCCACAGCTCTCAAGGGGCAGGTGGGCGTATATGGATGTAAGCGCTCCTTCAGGTAACCAGGACCCAAGCCGTTTAAGGCTTTATAGGTCTTCACCAACACCTTGAATTGGGCCTGGACTTCAATGGGAAGCCTGTTGTATTGTCTGTTGCTTATTTTGTGGTTCAAAACTTAGAAATTTGATTTCATCTTCAAATGTAATAGTACTTTTGCTGGGGCCATGAACATAAATCAAACATTTTCTAAGGGTGCAAGGGATTGAAATGTTGGGAACCACTGCTTTACATGATAGTCACTGTATAGTTTCATCCAGGATTCTGACCCTACTTCTGTCACCTTTTGCTTTTGTTTCCCTATGACCCTCTATGCCTTTTGTTTCTTTTAGTTATAGGAATTGTCTTTTGACAGCATTTCCTTGTAAAGTCTGTGCTTTTTTGGTCCACAGTTCTTCTCGCTCATAGTCAGTAATGCAAATCCGTTCTTTATGTGGGCTTTAAATTCCTCAGCAATGTTATTTAAGTTTTATTTTGGCACCTTGCTTGTAAATGATCTTTTTCAGCTTTACTCTGATTTTTGATATTAAGAGTTGCCACAGTCGGCTTCCTGGCCTTGCTTTGGAAGTGAAAAGGGAACTTCTGCATGTCCTGCTTTCAAATACATAGTCAGTTTGATTTCTGTATACAGTCATTTGATTGGTTCCTTGAACTAAGTATTTAGAATATATGATTATTTGTTTCACATATTTCTAAGGGTCATTCTCCTGCCTTTTTTGTCACTCCCAGGCCAAATTCTCCTGCAACATTGGATGCTGCTTTGTCTATCTGCCATGTTCTTCTAATCACATCCCAAGGCTTGCTTCACACGACTATTCCATCAGCCAGTGTTGTTTCTAGACATTTAAAAGTGGTGTTTCTAGACACTTAAAAGCCTCAGAACCCTAGTCCTTAGGTCACAAATCTGCATAAAATGTAAAATTATTTATGGAAATGTAGAAATAATTACTAAGATCTATTTAAATTTCACAGAAGGCAAAACCAGCCAATTATTTTTTTCACCCAAATAATCTCAAATAATTTTTTCAGTGAAGGTGCATCCTGCCCCAGCCCAATGGAAAAAAGTATTTTTTCTAAGCTTAATTGCCATAGAGAAATTGGAGGAGGGCGTATGTTATATCATATGGGGAAGGGGGAGTTAACTCTTGAAAATCCTTCTGCATGGCAATTAAGCCAGTTGCACCAGTATACCCCCAGAGCTCAGAAAAAAGGATTTGGGGCCAGGACCCAAGGCTAGTACTGCTGCCTGCCGATCCTGCTCGAGCTGAAGGCAGCACTGTTTGTTCTCCCACTGTTCCCGCGCGTGCCCCTTGCATCTTGAAGAGGAGGCAGGCAGACGGATACTTACTCCCTCCGAGGCTGCTATGAAGCTGCACTTTTCCCAGGGAATGTCTTCTCCAACGGCACAAGTGCTTTCTCTTATTTGATACTTCACAAGGAAATTTTTGCCAGGGCCTTCCTGGAGAAAACATTTAGGTTAGCAGTCTTCGTGTCATTGTTGAGAGTGAGCCACAGCTTCTTGGGAGGCAGAAGAGTTTCAAAAGGATTTCTTAAGAGTGTATGGCAGAATATTACAATTGCTTCCTATTGTCTGTTATTACATTGCATTTATATCTTACCATTCTTCCTCTTGCCATGAGCCCAAGATGCATTACAAGGATTGATTGATTGATTGATTTTATTTAGGAGATTTATAGGCCGTCCATCACTGTCGTCTCTGGACGGCTTACAGAATATTATGAATCCTAAACAAAATAAATTGGCTATACCATGAACTGAGCATAAAAATGGCGTGGTTTAAATAAAATAAATAAATATACAATTAAAATTGATTAATAGAGGTTCATATCCTCTGCATTGTAACATTGCAGCAACAACCCTGTGAAGTAGGCCAGGCTGAGAGTGAGTGACTAGGCCAAAGCCACCTAGCGATATCCATGGCTGGTGGCATGGCTAGAACCCAGGCTCCCAGTCCAGCACTCTTAACCACTACACCAGACTGGCTCTCATGCTGACATATCTTTTAGCATATCTAAATTTCCTGTCAAGTGTTTACCAAGTTCAAGGACTGTAAGGAAAAGGTACTAAACCTTGAGCCATTACTACTAGAGCAGTACTTGTGCTTAATGGCAAACTGCTGAGATACAGTGCATTTTATGCATGGTTCCAAAGGAGCCCTGTTCCCTGCAGTGACGAATAAGCAGAGATCAGAATGGAAGCTTCTGAAAGTGTGCAAAGAAAGTCGGCCAGCTTTCCCCCAAAACCTTTTTGTAGCGAGTGCTCCCAGGCCGGCCCTCTGCATGGTCGTTTGGATAGCTGCCAAATGGTAGGCCTGCCTCTGCATGTTCTAAATCTGTTCTGCCCCATACTGAGAATGTGGCCCAAAAAAACCCCTTCAGAGAGTAGCAGCTTTGTTTTATTCCTAGTAGGGTGTGGAAGCTCATCTGAATGTTGTTAATTAATTAATTAAAACATTTACATGCTGCCTATTTCAGCCATGGCATCTCTACACAGCTTGTTGCAGAAATCCAGATAGATCCTTATAGAAAAGTGTTGCATATAGGTGCCTTCATAATATAAAATCAAACCTGCAGTGTCCCTACTGCTCTTGCCCAGAAAGAATGCGAATTCCAAGCCAGATTTCCTTTGCTCCCTGAAGTGTTATCAGTGGCCTGTTCATTTTAGAGGCTGCAACTCTCCGCTCACCTGAGACTCTGCTATTTTTAGTTGCAAGTTAAGCTTGTTACTTTATTAGTATTTCACTGCATTGGAGGCTGCAGCAAACTGCCCTATCTTTTTGCATATCAATACCCACACCCAAACCCTGTCATGATTCTCCTTGCCATGTCATTGATATTTATTGTACCATTAGGCCATGTCCCCTCTGCAGTTTCTTCACATTGTTTTGTTCATGAATACGTTATCGGTTGGTAGGTACCCATTATTTGCTCATCATCAACCCTGCTGCTATGTATGGACTCAGAACCTATACAACACTCTGTGTATGTTCTAAAAGCTTGTAGTTGGTGGGCATTCCTCTGTCCAGCAGCACAATTCATAAGGTTTGTCTCTGCAGAGGGTTTTCCTGGGGCTCAGTGCAATTAAACTGCTGAGGTTCATAACAAATATGTCTCCCCGTGGATCCGAGCGTACATTCTCAAAATCTGCGAGTTCAGCATGTCCTGACAGTGTCAAAAGCTGTGTGCAGTTGAGGGCCTCCCAGTGTCCAGATGCTTCAAGCCCGTCTCCCCCTCAGCTGTGAAGCATTGTGGGAAATTGTGGGGAGAGTGCGGTTCTTAGAGCAGGAGCCCCTGCCAGATAGTGGTGGGACTAGGAACACTGGCGTCAGGGAGGTGGTGACAAAAGAAGAAACAAAGAAGCCTCAGGTGACACAAATGCAGACTTCTTTTCTTTTCTTTTCCTTTCCTTTTTGGGAATTCCCACATGTACATCTTGGAAGGGAGGACTACTTCTGCCAGAGCCCACTGGTCCCAATATGAATCATGTGTCCCCACACTTGAGGCAAGCAAGCAAGCAAGCAAGCAAGCAAGCAAGCAAGCAAGCAAGCAAGCAAGCGCAGGGTTGATGACATCTTCATATTGGTATGAATTTCATTTTATTCTGGTCAGATCTATTAAAGTAAAAGAGAGAGAGAGAGTGCCATAGAGGATGATGCCATGCCATGTAAATGGCCCCATTGATTATTATTTTTTTTCTTCTGCCATAAATCGCTAGTCCTTACATGTAAAGGGTACAAAATATGATGTACTCTTATATTCTCTTGTGAGTTATTCTCACTGTTGAAATGTTTACTTACTGTTCTGCTGGCTTCAAGAATCACATTGAGAGCAAATAGATGTCCATTTTTCCTACCCCTGTTGTATTCCTTCAGTGCTATATCAACGGCATTGAACACTTCGTTGTCATTGCAATCCACTTCTTGCAAAGCAATAGCTTGGCTACAGCACAAAATGCAGAGGAACAGTAGAATGAAGAGTCCCATATCTGGGCAAAGAAGCTCCTTCTGAAACAGACAGAATGAAGAGGTACGCTTTAAAAAGCTAACAAGAAACTGCCTTTTGGCAAACTCGACAGCCTGTTCCTGTTTAAAGTAATCAGTCAAAAACAGTGGGCAGGAGTGCTTAATGGACTCAAGTCTCATTCTGTGTACACTGCAAACAGCTTTTTGAGTTTATCCAAACATCTGCTGTATTTTTGCCTACCATGTTATGCTATGTTTGCCCACCTGCTATTCATTTTACAGGCTGAACCTCAGAATGTCAGGGTCAGAACAAAGACTTCCAGCTGTCAGTCAGTTTTGGAACATTCCACAGTCTTGTCAATATGTTGAGTACAAAATACCATTAAATGGAGAGAAAGTAGAGCCTGAATCTTACATTTTAGACTGAAGGCTAGAGGAACAGTGTATAATGGAATTGTAGGATTCAATAATCTATTCCAATACCAACAATGAGCTCTCTTCCCTCTGACCTGGCAACCTTCAGGGAACGTGGGTTTGCCACGCAGTGTCGGGGGCAGAAGCAGCCTAAAAGAGATTCAAAGCCAAGAGACCGGTGGTTCTATGGAAACTGCCAGCTGTTAAAAGCTAAACAGTTCAGCATGGTGCATACGGTGTTAGAGTTTAGATCAGGGAGAGAGGCAGATTTAAATGCTCAGACAGGGAGGCAATCTGGGCAGGTTTGCACATCACACTAATCCAACCTGTGAGTAAGTCACAACAGACAATTGGGCTCACTGTGGGTACTCTGCAACTTCCCCCTTAGTCCTTCTGAGGGTACCCCAGAGGACTCCATGGCAGTACCGAAAGGGCTTCTCTCTCCCTGCTGTGATCACAAGCCCCTTTTGCTCACTATGGACAAGGGCAGCTTGTCTGAGAGCAGCAAACCACCCTGTCAAGCCATGGGTTGTTATAGGGATTGTTGTGCCTTCACTGGGTTGTCATGTCACCTAAACCTGGGCAAGTACCCCTAAATAGGAAACAGCGAGCAGACCTCTCAGCTAGAGTAACAAAACCCCCTTGCTGCTACTCCCCTGCAATTTCTATTACCCGAGATTGCAAAATACCATCTCCAAATTGATAGCCAGCAACAGCCCCTCCAAAGTGCACGTTGGAATGGCTATCACTGGTTGACCACCTATTAAAAATGTGTCTCAAATGTGGACAGGTTTTAAAAAATATTTCTTTGGATCTTTTTTAGTTAGACTTGTGCAACTTGGGAGGTACAAAGTTCCATGGATTAGATAGTGAGAAGCCTTACCTGGGTAATGCCAAAGCACAACTGGTGCCAAACAAGCACCATTGAAATAGAAGGTTTCATTTAGCTTTCAAAAAGCCTCTTTGCTTTGATGCAACATCTGTCAAAGAACAAGCTGGGAAGTCAGAGCAAAGCTATGAGTGACCTTTGCTTGCAAGAAAGAGTAGGCAATGTTTCTGTCCCTTTGCAGCATGATCCTCAGGTTTTTGACTGTCCCCCATAGGTTGTAGGGTGCATGTTCCCTCATAGGTGTCTCCATTGTTTTCACCTACTCCTGAGACTCCACTGGTCTACAAATGTTGGGAAATTATTGACCTCTCAGATAAAATGTGCCAGTTCTTTCATATTTTGATTAGATGAATTTGAGAACAGGTGATAAAGGTGCTGGTTGGCTAAAGTTTTCAACATATTTCACAATAAAGATTTATACACAGGCGAGTATATTTGCCTTCAAGGGAGGGAGGTGTCTGATGATCCACTCCCCAATGAGGACAGGGAAATTTTTTAAAAGTTTCATTTTCTCCCTTATTTTTAACCATTTGTGTAGAGTGGGGGGATTTTGTCATGAAAAGTAGATGGGGAAAGCTCAAATCGTCATTGTTCTAAATTGGAGATGCACATATTTAAACAGAGGCAAGTCAAACATGAGTACAAGCATGGTTGCACTAAGAAGAGGAATGTGCTGTGAGGAGCAGCTATGGATTCTTTTAAGTATTAAAGAAAATAAATAAAACCCTCAGTCACTTTACTGATAAAGAAAGGTAAGTGCTGACTCCACTCCATGCCTCAGAAATGGCACATATACATATACTGACAGACTCTTGGTTTTCAGTTTGCAAGGCATGAACACTCAGACTCATGGGGAAGATCCACACATCTGAACTTCTGTGGCTTTATTGAATTGGGGCCCTAGTTCCTGCAGTAACTAATGACAACATGCTCCTAGGTAGAGACAAACGCAACTACAAAAATCACAGCCCATGTACAGACGCTTTTATAATCTGCTAGTCACATACACCAATACAGAGTGTTAAGTTTCCAGATAATGTTAGTACAACAGCATCTTGATGTCTTTAGGCATGACATAATGTTCTAAACTGATCAGAAATACTGGTAACAATAGTATGGAAAATATTATTGATTGCTTTATTGACATGTCAGTTCAGTATATCCCTTGTAGTTTGGATCGTCCTGTGTCTGTTTAAACATGCAAATGTGTCTGATTGAGGGACCATTCAGGAAAACTGGTTTGACAGCTGCACTGCACAGGCACTTGCTGCTGGGGAACTAGATGATTAAGTGGGTCCATTCAGAAACAAATGGACATCTTTATCTCTGCTCTCTGCAGATGATGGGAATACCAGTATTTTGGTATTTCTCTAGTGATAGCCTATGTACAGCAGCTTCTCAGTCCAGCTGAGAATTCCATCTTCTTAAGGGAACACTAATGCTGAACAGTAACCTGCCTTGGAATGTTGCTGCTTTCTGAGAAAGTGGTGAAAGTTTGATTTTATAACACAAAGGCACATACTCGTAGAAGCAACCTATTTCTACCAGGATTTATCTGAATTTTCTCAACAATACATATACATACTCAGGTGCAAGTCCTCTGCAGGACAAGACGTCTCATCACAGCAGGAGTAGAGAGGACTTGTGCCACAAAGTCCTCTGAGATACATGCTGGGAGCAAGCAGGAGGATGAAGGGGGAAACAGACCTTGGAATGCTCATGAGTGCCTGAACATTTGCTGGCAGCAACACGGCTCAGCAAGTCATCAATCAATGCACCATAACCTGTCACAAGGTCCATACTGTCCCGTTCTTAATTCTGTGCTTTCAGTAAGTAGAGCCATCAGTGCTGATGCTTGTGGCAGCTGCACTCAAGGACCTGACATTTGGCAGCTATAGGGTGTGTTCTCATGCCCCTTCAGCACAGGACTGAAGGACGTACTTCCTCCCTGCACCTCCATGGCCTCCTAGGAGGCCTAGCACAGGGGTCGGCAACCTGTGGCTTCGGAGCTGCATGGTGCTCTTGAATGCCTCTGCTGTGTCCCCGTCGCTCACGTCACAGCCACCGCTGATCTGAGGCCCTTGCCGGCACAGTGCTTTGACAAATCGAAGAAAAGAAAAGTTTCTTAAGAAAACCAAACGTTTAATGATACTTGGGTAGTTTCATTTGCTTTTACTGCTGACGAACTTATAGGGTTTGCTGTTTAATACTTGCAACCCTTTAGCACTGACTTTGACTCTTCCGGAAGCTGTTCTCCTATTCAAAATATATGAAAGGAATCCTACTAGTTTATAATGTAAGATTAAAAACAACAGTTTTTAGTGACTGAACAAGAGCTGCAGCTAAATCATAATGAAGATATACATATCATGAATGTAAAAAACAATATATGCAGTGTTATCTTCATTTCAGAGACCAAAAGGGTTTGCGGCTCCCAGTGTTTTCTTTTGAGTGGGAAACGGGCCCGAATGGCTCTGAGTGCTAAGGCTGCTGGCCCCTGGCCTGGGCGAATG
Organism: Varanus komodoensis; assembly: GCF_004798865.1. Taxonomy (NCBI): domain Eukaryota; kingdom Metazoa; phylum Chordata; class Lepidosauria; order Squamata; family Varanidae; genus Varanus; species Varanus komodoensis. The sequence goes on along the minus strand of NW_025335727.1, from coordinate 1,911,764 downwards.
CATCTTGTCACCAGCCTGAATGGCAGGCAGAGCTGATTGTGAAGAGGATCAGGTTTGCGTCAGCTGGCCGAAGTGTCCTCCCTTCCCTGTGTGTTCCACTTGCCATTTCGGGCCACACTGAGAAAGGAGGAAGGTGGAGTCGGCTCGCCAAAGTGGCCTTTTCTTTCCTACCAGGTCCAAATGGCAGCCAGGAACTGCCTGCTGCCTCCTCAAGCTACCAGCAAGACTTGTGGTGTCAGCACACAGTGGAAATCCGGGAAGCAGATGCAGAAGCCCAGAGTGCTGCCATCATCAGAACTGTTCAGGCTTTCTGCTGCTCTTGCCTGGCAGCTCCATACATTTCAGGGTTTCATCTGGTTTGTTATGTAGCCTGCATTTAGGTGACACGGCAACCCAGGAGCGCTGTGTGTTGGAATGGGTTTGTTGCACTGGGCGTGAGCTTGGACGACACACTAAGCCACGGTGACTTCGGTGCTATGGAGGTTGAGCATGATTGCACATTACAGTAATCCAGGCATGAAGTTACCAGGGTGTGGATAACCGGTGGGGCTCTGCTTGTTCATATAGGGATATAGTTGGAAAATCGGCCTCAGTGGATAGAAGGTGCTTCTGGCCATCAGAGTCAAGCTTGTGACGTGAGGAATAACTCTGGATCCAGGAGCACCCCCAGACTACATACTTTGTCCTAAGACTCCATCCAAGAGAGGTTGAGAGTCTCCCAGATGGACCAAGAGCACCCTCATCTTGTCTGGGTTAAGCTTCAGCTTATTGGCCTTCCTCCAGCCCATTACCAAGCAAGTACTGATTCAGAACAGTCAGTGCCTCACCTGGTTTTGATGAAAAGGAGAGATAGAACAGAGTGTCATCTGCATCTTGATGACATCTCAGCCCAAACCTCCAAATAACCTAGAATATGTTTTGAGTTACCCTTAACTCTCAAGTTGAATATTGTCAAACATGTTTGACACAGTCATATTTGTCTAGGAAAGAGGGAATTTCTCTAATGTGTGGAGTTAAAATGAAGCTGAAAGAGGGGAATTAAGACAGTTAAATTTCTCCAAAATGCTTGAAAGGTACTTAAAAACTAGAACAGTAGAAACTCAGCCAAAAGGCACAGTGCCAGTCAGGAAATAAAGTATTCTGGCCTTGAGGACATTGGCATGGTTGACTAACAGTGTCAAGGGAAATATTTGACTAATCTATGGGGCAACCACATGTGACATGCTGTGTGCATTTCCAGTCGTCATACCTCAAAATCATGTTCTGTATCCTTAGGGAAAAGAAAAGGACAGCTAATATGATCCCATCCCTTGGGAAACTACTATGAGGAGATCTGGGTTTGTTTGGGATATCTCTGCCAAGTAAGGGGAGATATGATAGAAATATACCAAATTATGCTTGGTGTGAAGAAAATGGATAGGGAGAAGTTATTCTCATACAATCAACTCAGGGTTCTCTCACGAAGCTAAATGGTGCCAGACTCAGGACAGATAAAAGGGAGTTCTTCACACAGTGCAGATTTAAACTAGGGAAATCATTATTACAAGAAGTAGTCATGGCCACCAACTTGAATGGGTTTAAAAGGAGATTCTTATAGAGGATACATCTATTGATGATTCCTGGCCCTGAATGGCTGCATCTAACCTCCAACATCGGAGGCCGTATGTCTTTAAACATCAGGATGGCCACTGTGAATGGGTTCACACAACCCATCATGAGTTCTTAACCACAAGAGGTTACTGTCACATGGAAACCTAGGCCAGTTTTTGAAGCAAATGAGCTGAGCCAACAGTGCATGCTCTGTTGTACCCATGACAGGTTGCCATTGTGTGTGAACCCAGACAGCCGAAGCCATTATAGGCAAAGAGAACTGATTAGAGAGCTCCATGGTAAGAGCAGCAAAACCTTCCCCTTTGGGGGCTGGTTTTTGGCTGGGACATACAAGGCAATGAAAGTAACATATGAATTCAAGTAGGCTATACATCAAGCATGCTTTGATTTCGACGAAAACATTTACAGTTGCCCCTACTATTATGAAATTGAAAGGATAACGAGCTACTGCCCAGGAGAGAATTCTGCTGTTAACTGTTATAGTTCAATTAAGACAATCAGGCCCAAATTGGGAGGACCTGCTGAATTTGTATCGGAATTGTTTTCCAAGTCCATTTGCCGAACAGAGAGGTGATGCTAGAGGACAAGCAATTTTCATCTCAGACACACACATTTCTTGCATTCCACACCACACAGTAGCCTGAGTTCTTTGATTGCATCTGTACTATGTGAAGTTTTCCCTTCTAACCTCGATTCTTCAAAACCACCGCCTACCCTGGGGTTAGAGCCACAAAGTCTCTGAAAGGAAAGGGTGCTGGGGAGAAGTCCCTAGGTCCAGGTTGAATATCGTACATTTCAGGCAAACAGCTCGCAAGATTCCAGAAAGCAGTAATATTCAGAACTGTGTGTCTGCTATACTTAAAATTAAAAAAAAATATCTGGGTCAGAGTTACCCAATTTGCAAAAAGATGCAAGGATTCACTGATGAAAAACAAGTTATTGCTCAAACATATCTCTTCAACTGTTGGTTGACCAGTTTGTTTAAAAGCTAATATTGCCAAGGCTGGCTAAATTACACAAGTTCTTTACCAAGAGATTGGAAGTGTGTCACTTGCTTCAACTGTGGAAATAGTTTTCTTTGCTATGATTTGTTCTGACCCTGCTCATCATGGTGGGTGGGAGGGTAGGGCAGTGAAGGATTCCAGCTCCTTATTCAGGTGTATTCAGGCATCTCCCCAAACTTTCAACAATATCCCTGCAGCTAAATGGTTTAAAATATTTTTTAAAGCAAAGCTTAGGTTCTAAGAATGCCAAATTCAGTAATCAATTCTAAATCTTGTTGAACAAAATACGAAGATACATGTTTGACTGTATCCTGAATGAAGTCTCTTACCTCTTTAAAAAGAAAAAAAAAAAAAACAAGCCAGACAAAATACTGTTAAAAATTAGAATGATTCTCAAATGCATCTGATTAACTGCTTAAGATTTGGCTATAAATTGGACCTGTAATTGGACACCAAATCTGAGAAGTATATGTTCAAGTCAGACAGTAGGCAAAATTGGAAACAAATGATGCAATATATATGACAATGAAGCAGGAGTCTTAAGATGTTTCTGTAAAATATGGTTTATCTATACCTATATACAAGCTGAAAATAAGATGGAGGACTGGGGTCTAGTGGAGCAAACCGGTCTCTCTGCCTTCTTGCAAGTTCCAGCCCAACAGATTCTATGTGTCTACTATGCTCTAATGCAGCAGTCACTAGAACCCAGGATAGATTTGCCAAGAACAAGTCCTGCCATACCAAATTTTATTTCATTTTTCAGTTGGGTTCATACTGTGGACATAAGTTTCTTGACTTCAGCTGTTAATAGGGACTGATCCATGAGACCGTATTATGCCAGTCCTCTATCAGTTACACTGGTTACTGGTTGAAGTCTGGGCCCAATACAAACTGCTGACGATTTATAAAGCTCTAAACAGCTTGAGGCCAGAATCTCTATAGGGTCGCCTGTCTCCATATGGCCCTACTCAGTCCTTCAGATTGTTCATGGAGGTCCTTCTCCAGGAACTCCCCCTAAAGAGGCAAGGGGGATGATGGTTAGAAGGGCCTTCTCTGTGGTTGTACCTCATCTTTGGAACATGGACCTGGTGCAGTCATTGCTTGCTTTCTTGTGCCAGGTGAAACCCTTTTTTATTTGCTAGGCATTTTAATAGATCTAAATCTATTTTAATAGATACATAGATTTATATTGTTTTATGTGAACTATTTTGCTAGTGTATTCATTTCCATGAGTTGTCAATGTTTCATATTTGGTTTTAGCTGATTATCTGCAGTGTTTCTATTCCTGTTCTTATTCTTATATTTTTCTTATTCTGTAAACCCCGAGGGTGTGGAATGGGCTTCCACGAGAGGTCGTTGAGGCCCCATCGGTGAGGGAGTTCAAGGATAGGCTGGACGTGCACATGGTGGGCATGTCGTGAGTGGAGCCAGCTGGTGCCGGAGGTCAGACTAGATGACCCAGGAGACCCCTTCTGACTCACTCTGTTTCTATGTAAACCACCCAGAGAACCCCATAGGCTACGGGATGATACAGAAATGTAATGAATGAATGAATGAATGAATGAAAGAATGAATGTGTAAGCCGCTCTGGGTTCCTTGCAAGAGGAAAAAGGACAGGATACAAACACAACAACCCTTTAATTACTCTAAGTCACTTTCAGACTGCATTTTTTGTGGGGTGTGAGACATTTCCAGCAGAATCGGGGAAACAGGATGCATGTGGCTGACCCCTGCTGTGCCCCCAGACTTCACTGGGGTGGTTGAGAAGATTTTGGAAGCTGCTCAATTTGAGATGGAACAGAATCTTTCAGGTAGGGCTTCCCCACACAAGGCATTCATTTTGCTCTCGTGACCCCTCACTGACAGGAGCTTGTGGGGCCTGTCAGTGACACCGCTGTCCTCTGCCAAGTTTTTGTGGGTATTTTTAGGGTGAAGAAAAGCTGCTGTTGAATTTTAAATCAGGACAAATTGCGACAGGAGCCTCATGAAAACCCGAAAATCTGCTCTACTGCAACTGTTCCACAGTGCCACCTTGTGGTTAGCTGATAAAATAGGTAGCAAGGGCCAGGAATACGAATCTTCTGCAAAGTGCCAAATGTATTCATTTTTTCTCTGCAATTAATGAATAGACGAATGAATTAAAAACAACAGCAGCTAATGAGAAACAAGACCCTGTCCCAAAATTAATGAATGTTGGTATGTAAATATGGGTCGGGCACAACTTTGTGACTAAACAAAATGTAAATATTGAAGTAACACCATAAATGGAATGTTATCAATTATACATACACTTCAGGTAAAGGCAGACCAAATATCCATGCATAAGTCCCTTCAAAGTGGCATCTATGTGGCATTTTTATCTCAACCACTCAAATATTGAAAGCATTGTTAAGTCTTCAGCCCACTGCATTATACAAGGTAAACGGTTATCTTTCCAGTGTTATAAATGGCCTTTTTCCAAAAAAAAAAAAAAAAAAGATTAAACCCAGTGGTTTTAGGACCAGAGTTAAGCCTGTCTTATGTTGGCTGAAACTCCAGCCAGTCAGGATATTGGAACCCAGGCCCATGCCTCAACTGAGATTCCTGATAATGGACAACTGATAATTTTGTGCAGTGTCAAAACTCTGCATGGTTACCCCATACCCTCCATGAAGCCCCACTCCTCCTTGATTGGCAAAGATGTCCCATGCAATGCTAACCTCATATTGCCTGGGGCTCACTGCTAGATGAAGGCTTTCTGCTGTTTAACCCATCCTGCTCGCTACTGAGGTAAGCGGCAAGCTGACATGTGTCAACTCACAGGTGGATTCTCTCCCAGTAAAGCTCAGGCGCTTCATAGGGCAATGCAGGGCCAGGACAATGTGGGTCATCCTTACTGGTCCCTGACAGGTTGGGCACTGTGTGAGTGATGGACTAGATGGACCCTTGGTCAGATCCAGCAGGGATCTTCCTATGTGCTGAAGATGCTCTAGCTAATGAATAACACATAAAATCTAGCAGTCCGTAAGTCATGCACCCTTTGACTTGGATAGCTTCTAGTATTTGTGTGTTGTCATTTACAGTTCACAGAAATGCTTCTGCATCCATGACTCCCGGTTGCAAACAGGTGATTTCAGCTGACAGTCTAGAACTGTGGATACCTTTGGCAATTGCTCTGGAAATGTATAACCCAGAAAGCAAAGACTGTTTCTATTACGAAGTGGAAGCACTAACCAAAGCTACAAGACGGGTATAACCTATGCTGCCACCCTTGTATTCTGAGTTAGTTAGTTAATGAATTAATTAATTGAAACCTTTCAAATACCCTCATTTATTCTAAAAGAATCTCATGATGATTTCTGTACTTGTTCGTTTGTTCGTTCATTGTTGTTGTTTTGGTTGTTTTCATGAATGTCACAATAAAAAACAAGTGCAAAAGCAAAGCAAAGGCAGTGGCCAACAGCGGCCATGTTGGCTGTACATGGTGGGAGTTATAATCCCACATGTCTGGCGGGCACTAGGTTGGGGAAGGCTGCCTTTACATGCATCAATATGAACCATGTTTGGGCATTCCTAATAATCCCTATCCATCCACTGAGTGTTAATTTGAAGTGTGCACACCTAAGATGGTAATGCCTTTTTGCTGGAGAAGTCTGGAGAAACATCACTGAGAACTTTGGCTGTACAGTGGCCTGACTACTGCAGGGTGAATAAAAGCAGCAGCAATTAGCTTTCCTCTGCCCCATGAAGAAAGCAAGCTGTCATATGTTAACTGGTGCACCATATTTACCCTGTAGTAGTTAGGTACATTAGAATGCAGCAGGAATAAAGAACGCATTATAGATAACACAGAAGCAAGACCTTATCTGCATATTATCTTAAGGTGAAGACAGATGCTCAGTAAAAACAGGGCTGAGAGTGAGCTCTTGCGGCATGGGGGTGAGCTCAGGTTCCATCTGGTTTCAGAACTGAAATAAGGGATGCACATAATTAATATTTGCTGATGACTCCAAACTATTTAGAGTGGTTAAAACCAAAAGGGATTGAGAGGAGCTCCAAAGGGATCCCTCCGGGCTGGGAGAATGGGTGTCAAAATGGCAAATGTATGTCAGTGTATGCAAATGTAAAGTCAATCATGTTGGAGCAAAAGAAATCCCAACTTCAAGTATACACTGATGGGATCTGAGCTAGCAGTAACTGAGCAAGAAAGGGATTTTGGGCCGGGGTGGAGAGCTTGATGAAAATGTCAACCCAGTGGGCATCTGCTATGAAAAAGGCAAACTCCATACTGGGCATAATTGAGAACAGAATAGAAAATAGAACTCTCCTGGTTGCCTATCTGAAAAAGGACATTATTGTGTTGGAAAAAGCACAGAGAAGGGCAATGAAAATGATGAAGGGGCTGCAACAACTCCCCTGTGAGTAGCAGCTACAACAAGTGGGATTGTTCAGCTTAGAAAAAACCGTGAGTTAAGGGAGACATGATAGAGGGATTTAAAATTGCCCATGGTTGCAGAAAGAGGAAAGGGAGACATTTTTCTCCCTCTCCCATAACACCAGAGCCTGGGGTCATCCTATGAAGCTGATTGGTGGGCAGCTTAGGACAGATAAAAGGAATTTCTTCTTCATACAGCATAAAGCAAGGGGTTCACTGCTGTGGGAAGTGGTGTTGGCCACCAATCTGGTTGACTGGAAAAGAGGATTAGACAGATTCATGAAAGGGAAGGCTATCAGTGGATACTCGCCTTGCTGGCCATGTGCTCCCTCCTTGACCAGAGGTGGGATGCCTGCATACACTGGTTGCTGGGGGGCAGGGCAGGAGGAGGTCTTGCACCCATCCTGCTGGAGGGATCCTGTGTGCAGCTGGTTGGCCACTGTGTGTATGGACTGCTGGACTGGGTGGTCTGATCCAGCATGGCTTTTCTTATGCTCTTAATACTGCTTCATCCGTCAGCCTTCCTCTGTTAGCCTGGACCTCTCAGCAGCTTTCGATACTGTTGACCATGGTATCCTTCTGGATAGACTGGCTGACTTGGGAGTAAGAGGCACTGTGTGGTAGTGGTTCCACTCCTATCTGACTGGCCAATTCCAGATGGTGATGTTGGGGGACTATGGCTCTGTGCCATGGCAGCTTTGCCATGGAGTTCTGCAGGGCTCTATTTTGTCCCCCTTGCTATTTAATATCTACATGAAACTGCTGGGAGAGGTCATCAGGAGGTTTGGGCTGCAGAGTCATCAGTATGCTGATGACACCCAGCTCTACCTCTTGTTTTCCACCAATCCAGGTGAGGCAGTGGCTGTACTGAACCGGTGCCTGGCCGAGGTAATGGGCTGGATGAGGGCCAATAAACTGAAGCTCATTCCAGACAAGACGGAGGTCCTGTTGGTGGGTGATGCGGGTGATAGGTGTCATCACCTCCAGGTAGGTGATTTTGACCCAGTTCTGGGTGGGGTAGCACTCCCTCTAAAGGACGGAGTCTGCAGCTTGGTAGTACTCCTTGACCCAGAGCAGTCACTGGAGTTCCAGGTGGCGGTGGTGGCAAGGAGTGCTTTCCTACAACTCTGACTAATCCATCAGCTGCATCCTTACCTGGATGAGCACTCCCTAGCAACAGTGGTACATGCTCTGGTAACTTTCTGCTTGGACTACTGCAACGCGCTCTACGTGGGGCTGCCCTTGAAAACAGTCCAGATACTGCAACTGGTGCAGAATAGAGCTGCCAGGCTGCTGGTGGGGACTGGCCATTACTCTCACATAACGCCAGTCCTCTACCAGCTCCACTGGCTTCCAGTTGAAGTCCAGCCCAATTCAAGGTGTTGGTTTTGACCAATAAAGCCCTAAACAGCTTGGGACCAGGATACCTGAAGGAACGTCTCCCTCCTTATATGCCCTCACAGCCCTTAAGATCTGCGGGAGAAGCCCTGCTCCTGGAACCCTCACTAAGAAAGGTAAAAAGGTCATGAACTCGAAGTAGGGCCTTCTCTGCTGTGGCACCCAGACTCTGGAATGTACTCCCCAGAGAGGTACGCCTGGCGCCAAGTTTATACTCTTTTCGGCGACAGACCAAAACCTTTTTATTTAAATATTATTTTAAAATCTAATAGCTTTGAAGTTCATTCACTCTGTTTCTTTTGTAATTTATTGTTTTGTTCTGTTTTATTATTTATTGAAATAGTCGTTTTAATTGTGCTTTTAAATATTGTAAGCCGTCTTGAGATCTTATATAATAGGACAGCATACAAAAGCTTTTAATAAAGAATAAATAGATAACTTTAAAAAATGCTTAGTAGTTCATTGCCTTCCTATTTTGTTTTTTAAGCCCATGACTTTTGGATTCAAGACTCTTCTGGAGGTTGGAGATGAGATTTCTTCGCAGTATCACCGATGGACAGCCTGACAGTATCATGGACAGCCTGCTTCTCTTTCAAGTTCAAACTTGCTGGAGCACAATTTGGGGAAGCTCAACCCTGGAATAGGTAGGCTGAATTTTAAGCCTAATTTTAGTAATGTTAGCATCTACCTTTCCTCTCAGGGAATGTCTTCTCCTGTTTGTCACTTCCCATTCTTTTGGGTTCTAAAGAAGATGGTCTCTTACATTGTTAGTTGCAAAGTTCTATGACCCAAATGGACCGTAGGTTTCATTTCCTTCTATGCTGTGCCTTTGCCCCAGCTTGTCTCCTAGCAAGGGCAAGGAGTGGAGCTTTTTCAGTTGTTGCATCCACTCTAAGAAATGCTTTCATGGAGACCCACCTCACTACTGCCTATCAGCCAGCAAGTTAAAATGTTTGTTTTCAAAGTATTTCTGGGATCTGCATGGAAGTTCAATTGACCCGTTATGAAAACTATTGTCTGCGAGCGCTACTGTCTGAGTACTATTCCAGTTGCCATTGGGTTGGATCCTGGTTCTGGCTTCTGTGAAGGTTGGGGGCCTTTGTGTATGGAAGGGCTTCCATCTATGGCCACTCCTGCCAGTGTGCTCAGACAGCACAGCCATGGCACAGGCAGTCAGGCAAAGAGGCACTGCATGGGGAACAGCTTTTATTGCCAGTGGTTAAGCTTTGGGTGAGGCAGGCCAGCCTGTATAGAGGGGAGAGTAGTTTGCAAAAGCAATGAAACCATGCACAGAATAAAGAGTCCTTTAGGAGAAAGGGGATGGGTCAATGGAAGGGGTATGGCCTTTTGCAGAACTCTGGAGAACCATATTGAGAGCCTGTAGGTGAGTTGGATTTGTCCGAGAGACCTGAGGTTTGGCGCTCCAACATCAGCCTTTGCAGTTTGCAATAAGCTGGAAACTTGTGGATTCTGGCCTGGCCAAATTGGCTGCCTGCTGAACCTAAAGCCGTTAGCTTCTTGCTACTGATTTTAGGGATCCCATGGTGGAACATACATTCCTCAGAGTTAGGTTTAGGTACTTAAACCAAGTACCTAAATACCTCTTTCCCCACCCTCCCTCCAAGCATAGCAAGACAAGGGGTTTCTAACTACAATCTTTATTATGTTAAAGCTGCTTAGCTAGGTTGGCTGTATGATATAGAAGAAGCATTGTATGAGTCACTACCAAAAGACATCAGCAAAGGCAGAATACCTGCTATTAAAGAAATACGACCTAAAATTAAGAAGTTGATTCCAAATAGAATCCCTTTCCCTTCCCAAAAAGAGCTAGCGCCACTCAGATATGACTCAGTCAGTCTGCTTTTCTGATATGGCACCAGACTACAGGGCTGATTGTAGCGCATCTTTCCCCCTCTGTGCTGGGAGCTGGGTTTCCTGCCCTTCACACATTCAAGGGCACAGACTGTTCCTTTGCAAAAGTTCTTCCTTCACCAAAGTATATCCAATAAACTCAATCACTGCAGAATGAGCATGCACAGAGTGGGTCGCTGAACCCAGTCTAGCAACTGGTTCTAGGAACTCTCTTTTCAAGTAAGTTTGGGCCACATCTGGGAGGATCCCTTTGGAACTGAGTGTGCCTTTTTTCCGCACACCGTCCCTGTAGGTGGGTAACCCTCCTCTCCTGCTGCGCTTCAGCCTGGGCTCAAGAGTCATACCAACTTCGTTTGGCACTGAGAACTCTTCTCACAGACCCCCTCCTGACAGTTGTACATCTTGACAATTTTCAAAGCTTGCCTCAGCACCTGGAGACAGTGGACAGTAGAGCTGGATGAGGCCAGAAGGTCATTGAGTCCAACCCCCACTCAGTGCAGGAGGCCAAGTTAAACCATCCCTCTCAGATGGCTGTCCAGCTGCCTCTTGCATGCCTCTAGTGTGGGAGAGCCCACAGCCTCCCTAGGAAGTTGGTTCCATTGTCATACTGCTCTAGCAGTCAGTGGTTGAAAAGAGATCCTGGCCTTCCTCTTTGCGACAGCCTTTCTGGCACTTGTGCCATCCTATCGCCCTTCAGTCTTCTTAAGGCTAAACACACCCAGTTCTTTCAATCCCAATTTTTCCCAATCCCTGGATCATCCTTGTTGGCCTGCTCTGAACCTCTTCCAGCTTGTCTGCATCTTTCGTAAACTGTGGTGCCCAGAGCTGGACACAGCACTCCAGAGGAGGCCTAACCAGCACTGAGTAAAGGGGAACTAGGACTTCATGGGATTTGGAAGTTATACTTCCATTAATGCATTTGCCCTTTTTAGAGTCAAATTACACTGTTGACTCATATTCCACTTGTGATCGACAACAATTCCAAGATCTTTCTCACTTGCAATATTGTTGAGTCAAGTATTCTCCATCTTTTAATGATACATTTGGTTTCTTTTTCCTAGGTGCAGAACTTGGCATTTGTCCCTATTGAATTTCATTCTCTTGTTTTTAGCTCTGCGTTCCAACCTTGAATCTTCTTTCAGACTTCCAGGGTATTCTCTATCCCACCCAGTTTTGTACATATCATCTGAGCTGAGATTGGCATGACCCAAGAGTGCATGCCAAGAACAACTGCCCATCTCATTCCCAACTCTCTGGCTCTGCCTGTTGCACAAGGTTTCCCTCAGAGCCAGACGCTGCCTGGTTTCACAGGTCTCTTGGCTTCCCCTGGGACATGCTGGCCCCAGCTCTTCTTCTACTTCTGATTCAGATTCAGAGATAATGACTTGGATTGTTGTATTTTGGGAGAAGGGGGCTCTGTCAATCCATGGAGGAATTGGGCTTCAGAAAGATATGCATACCGTAAGAATATTCTTTGAGAGAATTCTCCCCGAAATAAAAGAAATCACAATATTTTCTGTATGTATTTTATTGTTCTAGGTGACAGCTCACATGAAATATACCATATCACCAAAGTTAATGGAATTATAAATTTCTGTATTACAGACATTTTCATTTAAAGGGAATGCACATTATTTCTACATTATGATGGATATAAAGACAAAATGCCTTGTGGCAGCTCAGATTTGGGCTTCCCTGGGCATGACTTTGATTCTGAGGGAACTTCTGGAAAAGGCTGAATTACTGATTTCTTGTGTACTTGTGTGTCAGGAAAAAGGGACTCATTTAGCTTTCCATGTGAGATAGCCGGATGGTTCAGGAAGTTTGCCTCCGGAGCTTGAAGGATGTCATTTTCACTCAAAACTGGAATATGATAGATCATACCAACTTTGTTGTGACAGAAAGAGTCGTGCTCCCTGAAAGAATCAGGCTGTTCTGAGGAGTCTCCTTCTCTTCCTTTTGTGGTATTGTGGCACCAGTGATGATGGTGGCCTCGATGGTGTCCTCTGTGGTGACCATTTCTGTGAAACTTTGGAGGAGGGTGTCCATGTGGCCCATGAGGAGGAGGTCCAACAGGAGGTGAGGGGTATCTACTAGGAGGAAGATGATGTGGGCCACCAGGGGGTGGAGGAGGGTACTGAGGTCCCGGGGGAGGGACGAGGTCAGGATCTCCTTCTTCGTCCTGTTCAGAGGAATTGTGGTGGCCTACAGGACCTGCGAGGCCATCGCGATGATTGTCAGGAGGTGGTGGATATCTATAACGCAGGCCATGTCTATACCTATGATAGTGGCCACAGCCATAGTGGTGATGGCGATGATGATGACGATAATGATGCCATGATGGTCCAGCTGGTGGAAATCTGCATTCATGGTGAGACATGTTGCAGTGATGATGGTGTTCTCCTGAATCATGGTGGAAGTGATGGTGATGGTGGAAGGGACCTCTGCCATACTTTCCATAAGCAAATGAAAGGAACACATCCACCATTGAAATGTTCATGAAGCACGCATGAGGATTGGAAAGAAAGAAGAATTAGCTGAATTAGTCAGAAGTCCTTCACAGGGGATTCGTCTCTTCTGTACCTGTGCTGTGAATCTGTCCAACCTGCTCCATCACTGAAACCTTTTCTGGCAGTGCCTCTCCATCCTTGAGCTGTGGGCTACTCATAAAGGCACCATGTGGAATTGACTTGAAACAGCATTCTTGGGATGTCTCTCCACGCCAGTGCCACCATTTCTGTTATAGGCCGACTCTGGCTGACCCTTGATAAGGTATAAGGTGCACTTATCAGGTGCACTTCTCCAGGGCCTAGTAACCCCCTGCACAGGCTGCAGCCCCATTGTCATGATGCTTACCTGCTTTTCTGTCTGCCATTGTCCCGCTCATGTGAGATTGGATGGTGCCAATTCAAAGCAGAATTAGGAAAAAGCTACATTCTGAGCTGTGCCCCAGGCTTTCTCTGGGACAGAGATAGACAGTCAAACTAGGACTCATAATTTGGGACAGAGGGTTGTGCACTTCCCTTCCCTACTTTCTGTGGAACTACTGGTCCCAGCATTCCTGGTGCACAAGCAGGAAGGAGTGCAAACTGGTGAGAGCAATGAAGCACCATAATCACCTGGAGCACTGATCCCAGGGAAGTGGGAACCTGGACTGCTGGGAGAATTTATAGCAGCCTTCCCTACCTGGTCACCCCGGAAGCTTTTAAGTCAGACTAAAGCTTCTAGCATTCCCGCACATGGGTCATGCTAACGCAGGTTGATGGAACATGGCATCCAAAACATCTGGAGTCCATCAGGTTAGGAAAAGCTGATTTACAAGCTTAAAATATGTGAGTTAATGTCTATTTCAAACATATACTTTAATACTGCACAGTCTGTTGCCTAGGGTGGCTTTGTGTCCTCTTTTACAGGAGTTAGTTCTCCATTTGAAAGACTGCTGGAGTGCACAGGTCACCTGGTCACAGTCTTTGGCTCCATGGTTAGAAGTCCTATGTTTCTATTTAAATCATAACAATTATTTCTAAATTTGCATGGATTACATATAAATGAGGATAAGCAAATTTGTGTCATCTCCTGGTGATGCATTTCTGTTTTTTTGCTAGTTCATAAGACCCTTCCCTACTAGTCAATGAGTCGCTGCAAAGCCCGTTTACAAATGTTATGTGCAACCTGCTTTCAAAACTAACAGCAGCATTTTATCTTCTGTGATTCATTTTATGGAGGCCTGGTAACATCCCACCCAATGCACATACATTCCAAAGATCAAGTAAGAGGAATTAACTCCATAAAGGAAGCCATCACCTTGAACTTACAGGAGCTGAGCAGGGATGTTGTGGACAGGGTATTTTGAAGGGCTTTCACTTGCTATAAGTCAGACATGACTTGATGGCACATAAGGAACCTACATGTTGCTACAATAAGAATAGCAACTTACATGAATATTATAGATTTCACAGGACTCTACTTCAACACCATCAGGGTCTTTTGCTTCTTTAAGCACCTTTCCTCTACAGAATCCCATGTGCTGCAAAGAGACAACAACATACAGAAACATAGAAACAGAGCGAGTCAGAACGGGTCTCCCGAGCCATCTAGTCTGACCCCCGGCTCAGACTAGAGTGCTCCTGCACTGGGTTGCACAATATTGGATGCTGTAGATACTTTTGCCAGGGACCCAGGAACTTTGATTCCTAACCTTTGTATCTAAGCTTCATCAAAACAGCTCATGCAACTATTTCTATAATAGTTGTTTGTATGCGTTGTGCCCTTGAGGAAGAACAACATGCTGAAGTGCACCGAGCGTCTTCTCCCAGCAGTTGGTGCTTTCCCATTTTCCTTTCCTCCTCTCCTCAAGGCTTTCTTCTAGAGCGCTGGTTTTCAGGGATACAAATTTGGCTGCCCAATGTATCTTCCATTGCCTTCTCCATTACCAGCATTAACCACCTCAGCTATTGAAGGCTTCCTCTTGTGATCGGCCTGGCTTTGCCAACTGTGTTGAGCCGAGAGGAAGTTTGCAAACACTTGTGGAATAAAGACGGTGCAACTGGCAGCCTTCTTTGGCATTCTGTGCAGCTGCCCAAATGTGGTGCAGGAGAGAGATGGTGCTTGCGCAAAGGTCCCAGGGGTTCCTTACCGCACGTCTGCAAGGCCCACATTCTGACTCATGTGCTGGAGAAACGGAAGAGGGGCACACAGCCTCCTTTATGGTAAATTCAATGATATACACAGTACGACTAGCTACCTGCATAGAACAGACAGAGCATGAGAATCCAGAGCATTAGCAAAAGCAATTAAAACACCTGGCAATTTATTAATTTCATTAATTTAATATATTCCCATGCCATCCAACAGCTGAAGCTATCTGGACAGTTCCCAAATATCAAACCCCTAAAATACAATATGAAAAAACATAATATAAAACTTTACATGCAAACATTTAAAACCTATTTGCAACTGCAGAAAATAATTTACAATGACATGCCGGGACCCAGTGGAACAGAAAACAAACAAAGTTATAAAAGTCCCATCGTATACCGTATGTTTCCGTGTATAAGACGCTACTTTTCTTAAAAAACATTTACCTAAAAATGGAGGTGCGTCTTATACACGGGGGGCCAAGAGGAGAACCGCGGGTGCACTCAGGGGTGGGGGGGGGAGACTGGCACAATCACATGCGCACGGGAGGGGGTGGCGAAGCGGCACGCATGGGCGGCAGCAGCTTGCTTGCTTGGAGATCGGTAGGAAAAGTGCGGGGCATCCTGTACATGGGGGCATCTTGTAGATGGAAAAATACGGTACTTTCAAATGCCCAGGCTTCACACAGTTCTTAACCTGGTGCCGAGAAGATAATGATGACGGGCACCTGGCAGCCCTCACTTGGGAGAGCATCTCACATTCAGTGGATCGCCACCAAATGTATCCCTTGACAGCCATGCCAATTAGCAGATACATAGGCAATGTAAATGAAAGCTTCTAGGGTGGCCATGTGTCCTACTTTACAAAGGATAGTCCTCTGTTTGAAGGGCTATCCAGTCCAAGTCTGGACTGAAATTGAGAGAGAGAGCCTAACAAGAATGCAGATTTGCACCCAGATGGCAGAATGAGGCACCCCACGAGTCACCAGGTCCCCCTCTTCCCCACTGTGGCAAGATGTATGTTATTTAAATCATAGTAATAATTTTCTAATAGGTGATGCAAAATTTCATAGATCTAAATTTCCAAATGATGCATTCCCTTTTGTTTCACCACAGAAGATGCAGGCATGGTCATTAGGAAAGGTTCATCGGGTGATTTTTTCACATAGCAGGCAGCTGTTAAGTAAACAGGGCCAGCTCCAGCTTTCCAAGGACCCTAGTGAAAGTCCCATCAGCCAGGTTCACTCCAGTCAAAGGTCCTCTGTGAGGGCATCAGGTTAGGGGAGGTTTTCTCATTTCATGCCAACAGTATAGCATGAAGCTGGACTACAGGTAATGTGCAAACCAGCCTCTAGGAGTTCTGTACTTCCAGGAAGTCCCAAAAAACCCCCATTCCTTTCAATGAATTTTAGGGCACATTGATACGTACCGCACTAAAGACTTTCTGGACTTTTTCCACCATGAAATTGCGTGTTTCATTGCTCTCCTGCTTATATTTTCCAAGGATCCTCTTGGCTGCTTCTGCAAACTCTTCAGTATCTTGTAAGACTGTTACTTTTACTGGACAGTCCTTGCATGGATACAAGTGTGGTGGCACTGTGAAAAAGTACACAGTCATTAGCATTACAACCCCTTTGCTCCAGATTGTATTTGCACAAACTAGAGCTGCAACAAAGAAATGCAGTCTGCCAAAGATGCATCAAGGGGACAGAAGAAGCTTCTGACCAGGTAGACGGCAAGTGAGCTTTGTCACGTTGTTTCCTGACTTCTGCCTGTAGCTCCTTCACAGGTAATTTCTGTGGCCAGAAAGCAACAGCATCTTTGTAGGGCCAGACCCATGGCCTTGGACTCTGTCCAAGAGAACTTCTGCCATCTTGAGAAAGGCTGCATCAACTTTCTGTGGGCTAAAGTACCAGCAAACAGAAGTTTAAAGCTCTTATTGCTAGTAATTGAGCCTTAGGAAGGAAGATCAATTATGGGATGGATGTATTCTATAAAGGAAGCTTCAGCCTTGAACTTAGAAGAGCTGAGCAGGGCTGTCATGGACAGGATAATCTGGAGGGTTTTCATACAGCTGCCATAAGCTGGAAACAACTTGATGGCACATAACAGCAACAACAAAGCCTTAAGAGAAGCATTTCAACCTTGTCAAATGTGAAGGAAGAATCGCACAAAACCCAAGAAGCCACCAGATGTTTGGTGGTTGAGGAAAGGCGGATGGGGCTGGGAGAAGGGATGTGGCCCTTAAGGCGCAGGCCATTGGTTTACTGACAGGCACAATGTGATTCCATTGCGCATTTGCTTATTGCTGTTTGGAAAAGGTTTAAAGTAGAAAAAACCGGGACAGCTTTCCATGATATGCATTCACACAGGCCTAGCTCAAAGAATTTTGCCAGCTCAGGTGAGGCAGCAGCTGCCTACTCATCCCTGCCCTCTCATGACCCAAGCCTTTCTTGCCTCCCTGCTTGTTTGCCTTCTTTTCCACACCTTTTCCAGGGTACCCTCTTGGCTGGCCACCCCTCCCTCCCTCCCTCCCTCCTTTTTTCACACAATCAGTCAAGTAGCTAAGCTGGTCACCACTCCTGCCTCATGGATCAGTTGTGGGGCTTTCATGAGATGCCAACCAAAACATCTGGGGCACAAAGTGGTAGTAACTGAGCTAGCAGCCAGCTGGGCAAGCAGTCTGAGCAGCCACAGCAATGACCAGCAGTCCAGCATGTGGCTGGCTAGTTGCTGGGCAGGCAGCCACCTGTGGCAAGAAGTGGTGGCTGGTGGTGGACCTGGCTGTCCGTTGCTGTCTTGCTGCAGCAAATGCCACAGCAGGAGAGCAGGTGGAAGAGCCTTCAAGAACACGTGCTAGATATGGTGGGAAGCCAGTGGTGCACCCTCCTGTGGGGGTGGAGGAGGACAGCTGTGTAATTTGCTGCTCTTCCTGCTCTGAATATGGGGGCATCAGCCCACATCATGGCAGGGCTGGTCCTGTATACACCCTCCCCCCAGTCAGTAATGCCTCTTGGAAACCCCAGCTGAAAACTGCCAGAACTGAGATCATTCTAGGAGAGAAGTCTGTACATCTGCTGGCATGCAGTGATTGAGCTGACTCTCTCTGAAGCTATGCTTGCATTCTTCCGGATAGAGCCACAACCTTTTTCACGAGGTGTGAGTACCTGGGCTCATAGTGCAGTTGTATCCATGCAACTTCTTTCTGTTTTGAAAGTGGTCTAAGGACATGACAGTTTTGCATTGCCCAAAGTCCTGGAGGAAGCAAAAGAGAAAATGGGTGGATCAGGACTTATTGCTGGGCTCGTAGGTCTCTGCACTGGGATGCTCTTATACCCCTGCCAGCTCTGACATGAGAACAGTGGGGACCAGAGAAACATTTACTGTATGTCAGGTGTTGCCTGATCTGATTACATCCAAAGGGACAACCTACATGGGATCTCAAATATATTAAACAGGTCGTACATTTAACTTGTGGGTTTTTCATTTTAATAAAATAGCAACTACCATCAGTTGCAGCGAGGTGATAATTCACAATATAAGAGAAAGTGATGAGAAATTTAACTCTTTTCTGGTGCTGAGGAAAATCCCTCTGAAGCAGATATCTTCTGCGGTCCCAAGACCCACATCAGCTATTTGCTGGGGACCACGCATCCATGTCCATGCACTCACATACAACTCATTCTCTCTCACACACACAACTTTCTTACACTCACTCCAGCAGCAACAGATCTTTTTCTCACTGCAAGAGCATCAAGGTTCCCACCCCACTGTGATCGCCAAATAAGAGGAAAAATCCTCCAGGAACAGGCTCTGTGGCTTATGATGTGGAGCTGGAAGCTCTTTCTGAGAGTGTCCCAGAAAGTAGGAGGGAACCTCCAACAGCAGCTCCATTGGATGCTGAGTGAGGCATTAATACCAGTGTAATTTGGTCCTTACAGAAGCACCACATCCCTCACAGGAGGAGAGCACCATGCTGGGACCAGAAGGAACTGAGATACTGTTACTTGCCGTGCTGGGGTAGAACTGCCGATGTCCACAAGTTGACCAGTGCTTCCTGGATAACACAGGGCATTCTGTCTCCAGGACATCGAGAGTTAAATATTCAATGGATGTATTGTGCTAAAAGGGTTATAATGGGAAGAAAACCAATTAATTGAGTTATGGTTCTGTAGAGTAACAGCTTAAGTCAGTGCTATGCCCATTTTGCCTTTCTTCTGGTGGTGCCGGGTGCAGGTGAAGCAGCTTCTGGCCAGGTCTGCCCTTTTGCACAGTCATTCCCCAAGAGGGATTTCTTCATGGAATGGGACTGGGCCACTGAGGCAGCCTAGTGGTAGAACCCAAGGAAGCTTCCTGGGCTGGATTAGGATCTGTGTCCCTGCTGTAGAAGATCTTTGAGCTGAAGGAACAGGCAGATTTGCTGAAATGGCAAGCATCATTTCTACAATCTGTCCTCATCTCCAGCATCCACCCCAGCCTTTTCATCTTGGTTCTTCGTCGTGGCCTCTGTGCATCACACATATGGGTTCTGCGCCTGCGCAGTGCCTTTGGCCGGAAGATTGACAGCTAACGGTTTTTTGGTGGGAAGCTCCGCTTCCCTCCCCCATGGCCTATAAAGAGCGGAGCGTCCGCCATTTTGTTAGTCTTTGTGACCGCCGTTCGCTGTGCCTCGTGCCACTTTCGTCTTTCACTTGACCGTTTCCTTGTAGCTATTGTCTTCTTCTCATTCCCATTTTTTATATCCCTAAAACTCTTGTTACTTCTAGTTTCTTCTTCTATCGTTCTAGTGTTCCATCTCTCCTTTAAAAAAACAAAAAAACCCAACAAAAATATATTCTTACCCTCTGCACTGTCTCCTTTTCTCTTCTCGTTCTTTCTGCGATGGCGCAGCGAGCGGCCTTCCGCAAGTGTGCGGAGTGCGGGTCGAAAATGTCTCCGTCCAACCCGCACGATCTATGCCTCCTCTGCTTGGGGGAGGGGCATAGAACTGACAGGTGCTCCCACTGTCTGGCCTTCTCCAAACAGGCCAGAAAAAACAGGGAGAACTGCCTCTGGAGACTCCTGTGGGATCGGGCTCTCATGCAGTCCGACCCACTGGTCTCTGCTCCGAAGCCTGGCCCGGCTGTGGTGGTACCACCCTCCCGTCCATCGGATGAAGGTGCCTCTGCTTTGAGGGCCCCACCAGCTTCTTCTAAGAAAAAAAGGGAGAAGCGCAAGCATGCCGAGGCTTTAAAACCTGCCAAAAAGGCCAGGAAGGAGAAGCCTTCTAAGTCGACCCCGAAGGCTAAGGATCCGGATCGACCCCGACACCGTACCTCGGGTTCGACAGTAGCGTCAGTACCGGCGCCTCCTACCGTGCCGACACCACCTGAGCTGGCGATCCAGGCAGCCATGAGGGTCACCCCTCAAGGGTCTCCTCGCCGTGTGGCTGACCCCCTGGTTGAACCACCACCAGCTGTCCAACGGGGTTCGATCTCGGATGGAGAGATCCAGGACTCTCCCCCCAGGGCTAGGTCACCAACCCCTATGCCTGCGGCTATACTGGAGGCAGATGTGGTTGACTTCCCACCTAGGACCCGCAGAAGCCATTCTAGGGAGCAGCGGTCCGAGAGGGTCGAGGACTGGCGTCATCCCTACTATCCACCTTTGGACGAGCCATACTCGACCGGATACTATCCCGCTCCAAGGGATCAACCACAATTTCACCTTCGTGACCGCTCGCCCCATCCGGATCCAAGGCGCTCATCCCCAGTACCACGGGATGATAGCAGCCGCTCCGTCTCACCAGCAGAGTCTTCCTCTTTGGCTCCTCCTTATTACGGCACGGATTCCGATGACTCCGATTTGGATTCGACCTCTCCGGATGCTGCGGTAACCTCCCAGGGCCCCGCATCACCGGACGAGTCACATGTGTCCTTTGCGGAGCTGATGGGCAGGCTCGTCCAATCTTTGGATATAGACGCCGTCCAACGGCCAGGGCCGTCTACGGACAAAATATACGACGTCGTCCACGGGGAGCAGTCCACCTCCATCGTCCTGCCACTGATTACCACCTTGTGGCAAGCGATGACCCAACCCTGGGACTTGCCATCCCATCCTCAACCTACATCCCGGAGGTAAGAAGCCATGTACCGGATTCAGGAGGAGGACATTCCATTCCTCCTCCGACACCCCAAGCCGAACTCGGTTGTGGTGGAGTCCTCCCAGGGAAGTGAGGCAAGGGGTCATACCGCGCCGAGAGACAAGGAGGGCCGCAAGATAGATTCACTGGCCAGGAGGGTTTACGCAGCCTCAGGCTTGGGGTTGCGTATCTCTAATTACGAGGCGACGTTGGCGAGATACCAGTATTTCATAATGCAGCGTCTCAACAACGTCGTCTCGACCCTCCCGGATCAACAGGGCAAATTGGCCAAGGTCCTCATCAAAGAGGCGATGCACGTGGCGGTGCAGCAATTGTCCACAGCCAGGCACCATGTGGACACCAATTTGAGGGCACTGGTTGGTGCCGTCTCTCTTCGGAGACATGCGTGGCTACGGAGCGCCAACTTCCCTGAAGAGACCAAACGGCGCATTGCAGAAATGCCCTTCGATGGGTCCGGGCTATTCCACGCTAAGACAGACCACAAGCTCAAGAAACTCCATGAGTCTCGGATGACGGCCCGACGAATGGAGCTTCAGTCGCTGCCCAAATGTAAGTGGCCATGGAACCATCCACCCTACAGGCAGCAATATCACCCCAGGCAACAGCCTCAACATAGGCAGCAACAGCAACAACAACGCTGCCGTCAGCAACCTCAACAAAGATACCAGCAGGGCCGTCGCCGATTTGACGATCGGAGGCAGCGCTGACGGGACTGGCAAACCATTCCTCATGCTCCTCTAATACCCACCCCCCTCTCATCTGGGGATCGGCTCTGAAGCCGACTCCCCATTTGGGAGTCCATCACATCTGACCGGTGGGTATTATCCATCGTTCAACACGGCTATCGAATAGAATTCAACATTGTTCCTCCATTGAGTCCGATCCGGTCAACTTCATGTTCGCCGGTACTTCTCGACAAAATACACCAACTTCTCCGAAAAGGAGCGATTCACCAAGTATTCCCATCTGACAGACTCCACGGATTCTATTCCAGATACTTTACGGTCCCCAAGCAGGACGGTGGTCTACGTCCGATTTTGGATTTACGGGACTTGAATAAGTTTATTATACCGAGAAAGTTTCGTATGACCACCCTTCAAAACATTTTGCCGTTGTTAAGGAGAGGGGATTGGTTCGCCTCACTGGACCTGAAGGACGCCTACTTTCATATTTCAATTCATCCAACTTACAGGCGTTTCCTTCGTTTTGCTGTTGCAAACCAACTTTATGAGTTCAAAGTTTTACCCTTCGGACTGGCTACGGCTCCGAGAGTTTTTACCAAATGTGTGGCTCCTGTCTGTGCCTTCCTACGCCTTCAGGGCATACAAATTTACCCGTACCTCGATGACTGGCTGTTGGTCTCGCAATCCAGAGAAGGACTCCTAGACACCATCCATACAACCCGTACCTTACTAGATAGTCTGGGTCTACGCATTAATACAGAGAAATCTTCTTTTCTTCCGACACAGACGCTCACCTTCATTGGAGCCTGCTTGGATTCGACGCTGGAGAAAGCCTTCCTCCTTCAGGACAGACAGAAGACTCTAGCTCGCCATATCCATCGAAACCGTCGACAGGGAACGGTTACAGCGAGATCCATCCAGAGGGTCCTGGGGTATATGGCCTCCTCAGTTGCCTTAGTTCCACATGCCAGACTTTGGCTTCACCCATTACAACTATTCTTCATCAAGGTGTATCATCCTCAAAGGGACCCACCATCGAAACTGATTCGGATCCCGTCTTCCGTGCTCCACTCCCTGTGCTGGTGGCTGAAGCCAACCAATCTCATGATGGGAGTCCCCTTCAGGGTGCGACCTCCTACGATAACTCTCGGTACCGACGCGTCTCTTCTAGGATGGGGAGCAATATGCTCTGGCCTGTCTACCCAGGGAACGTGAACTCGTCTAGAATCCATGAATCATATCAACTTCCTGGAGCTACTGGCAGTCTTCAAGGCCCTTCGTTCTTTCGAAGACCTCCTTCATCATCAGATCATTCAGATAACTTCGGACACTATAGCGACCGTTTTTTATCTGAACAAACAGGGAGGCACGAAGTCACCAACCTTAGCCAGGCTTTCTATGAGAATTTGGGACTGGTGCATTCAGAGACACATCACTCTGATGGCCGTTCATCTGGCCGGCACAGACAACGTACATGCGGATCTTCTCAGCAGGCACATCTTCATTTCTCACGAGTGGGAACTGGACCCTCGCATACGCAACCACCTGTTCAGGCACTGGGGGTTCCCCGATGTGGACTTACTCGCTACCCAACAGAACAGGGTATGCGAGACTTACTGTTCCAGAGTGGGAATTGGACAAGCATCCCTAGGGGACGCATTTATGATCCCTTGGGACAACATCAACTTCTATGCTTTCCCTCCGATCCCTCTTCTGATGAGGGTCATAGCAAAGATAGTGCGCGACCGTGCATCGGGGATACTAGTTGCCCCTTGGTGGCCACGTCAAGCGTGGTTTGCGAAACTGCTCGACATCTCCCGCGGGGAATTTCTTCATCTTCCAGTGCTTCCATACCTTATAACGCAAATGGACGGCACACTTTGTCACCCGGACTTGCTCTCATTGAACCTGACAGCGTGGCGGATTCGATGATTGACCTTCCATTGGGGCCGACGTCGGATTCGAGAGGCTCGAATCCAACAGCTTCTATTAATCCATCGGTATCGACGATTACTTCAACCGCTTCGGTTCCGATTCTCGAATCCAACCATGCGGGTGCCTCTCACTGCCACAGTCTCTCCGTACCATCCGGTTCGAGACAGCCCCCTTCGAATTCGAATCCAATGCTCTTGCACCCTGAGATTCAGCATATTATCAACTCTGCTCTAAAGCCGTCCACAAGAAAGTCATATACGGCTAAATGGAAACGTTTTTCCACCTTCGCCGAGTCTCATTCGTTCTCCCCACTTGTCTCATCAATTGAACAAATTCTTCAGTTCCTTCTGGAGTTGCATCACTCCAGACTGAAGCCGTCTTCTATTAAAGTATATACGGCTGCACTAGCCTACTACCGTGGCTTAGTCGACGGATCACCCCTATTTTCTCATCCTATCCTCAAGAGATTTTTGAAAGGACTGTATAATCTTAATCCATCTATTAGACCGGTTATGCCCACGTGGAGCCTTTCTGTAGTTCTACAGGCCCTTATGAAGGCCCCCTTTGAACCTTTGGCGACTGTGGATCTCTGATTAGTTTTGTGGAAGACGGCGTTCCTTGTAGCTGTCACGTCAGCCCGGAGGGCCAGTGAACTTTGCACTCTTCGCATCGACTCTCCTTACCTAAACTTCCACAGAGAAAAGGTCGTTTTGCGTCTCGACCCATCTTTCTTGCCCAAAGTCTCTACGTCTTTCCATACAGGACAAGACATTGTACTGCCTGCCTTTTTTCCATCACTGTCGAACCCTTTAGAAAGATCCTTGCATTCCCTCGACGTTCGACATTGTTTAGCCTTTTATCGATCGTGAACAGAGTCTATTCGACGATCCAACAAACTATTCATCAAATATTCTACTAGGGATCAGGGCAACCCAGTCACTCCACAAAGACTTTCTAAATGGATAGTCCACACTATTATCTTGTGTTATCAGTTAGCTAAGCTCGAACTGCCTACAGTTCCCCGAGGCCATTCTACTAGAGCTGTCGCTACGTCTTCTGCATTCGCATCCGGAGTTCCGATTGATGACGTCTGCCGAGCTGCTACTTGGGCGAATCCCTGCACTTTCGCCAAGCATTACCGTCTCGATGTTCGGGCTCGACGGGACTGCTCCTTCGGTAGAGCTGTTCTCTCCTCCGTCCTACAATGAGGACACCTTCCCTCCTCCTTTGATGGTAAGCTTGTTAATCTACCCATATGTGTGATGCACAGAGGCCACGACGAAGAAAAGCAGGTTGCTTACCTGTAACTGATGTTCTTCGAGCGGCCATCTGTGCAGTCACACAACCCACCCGCCGGCCCCGCTCGGTGTCGGTGAGTGGACACATTCATCGGTACCAAAAGTTTCCCATTTTTCTTGGTACCGACCCCTTTTTTTCCTATCTCATACTGAAAATTTTTCCACAAGGGGGCGCACGTTTGGTCGTCAAAGACTGAACAAAATGGCGGATGCGCCGCTCTTTATAGGCCATGGGGGAGGGGAGCGGAGTTTCCCGCCAAAAAACCGTTAGCTGTCAATCTTCCGGCCAAAGGCACTGCGCAGGCGCAGAACCCATATGTGTGGCTGCACAGATGGCCACTCGAAGAACATCAATTACAGGTAAGCAACCTGCTTTTCTGTGCTATCCAACCATTCGTGCCTAATGCTGCTCTGTCAGTTGTGGTAATGACAACTTTGGGATAGAAATGAAATGGAAATAAACCCATATTAAAATTTTGCAAAATTTCATAATTCACATTAGAGTGTGGGGGGAATTTCGGAAATAGAGCAAGGGCCTTAAAATGGCTCGTTCATAGTGAGCACATGGATGGTAGACAGAGCAGCATATGGCATATCGGTCTTCCCCCTATGGTGAGATATATTGTGTTCCTACCTATGTAATAGTTGTCATTTCTAAATTATGCATACAATTTTCTGTGTAAAGCTGTCCGGGTTTTGTTATTTCTCCCAACTACAAGCATATCTAGGCTCATTCAACAGTAAATGCATTACGAACAACATTGCCCACCTCCATTCTCTGCAATATTATTTAATGTGCACAAAGTCATCCTTGTCCTCCTAATCATGATGTGGTTTTTACCACTCCATTACTCTCCCAAATTGGTTTCTTTAGAGTCAACACTTTTAAGGCCATCGTGGTGAAAAGGGTATCAGTTTTGGGGCTGAATTCCATGTATGCTTTGAATTAGCTATCTAATTTATTTGCTTTGAATTAACTATCTAATTATTTGGATCCAGATTTTTAATAGATTTGAATGTTTGCAAGCATATTGCAAAATATCCACGCATGTGGTGCTGCTGGTTGCTTCACCACGCATAAAAGCATGCCTGGATATGTCTGAGGGTGGGGTTTCTTGTCAGCATTAGTGTCCCACCGAACAATATTACTAGTTTTTAACCACACCCTCCAAAAGCTCTCTAGAAATTGAGAAAGGAATTTGGGGAGCAGAAATGCAACCAAGTAAACAAAAACCAACATCACTTTTCACTCCAAATTGCTTGCAAAAATGAATATGCACTTACTTATTTCCTTGTTGCAAAACACAGTGATCACCGTTCTTCGATGAATGTGCACATGGATTTGTGTTGCTATTGGGATCAGCAATGAAATGTCACAGGCTGCTATTCGGGATAGCAGGTACTTCACTCCATTCCTTTTCCCCCACTTTGGTAACAATCAGTTGACATTCTATGGTCACTAAGAACCCAATGGCTTTTCTGGGGGACCTCCACCCCCACCCCACCCTGTTGTGGTTTTGCTTTTCCTCATTGGTTTTGGTACTTTGGACTTTTCCCTAGCCTTCCTTCTTGTGGGTGAGTGGTGACATTTTGTCTAAAAAAACCCAGAGACACTCACGGTCCAGCTATTGGAAACAGAGAAAATGAATGGAAGTGGAAGATGACAGCAGAGAAACTGACTCCATTGAAGGAGCACTAGAGAGTCAAAAGGTTTATAACTCTGCACCAGGAGAAGGAAAACGGGGTGACTCCAAGGGCCGCCCATCATGACTGAGCACAGCCTGGCACACCATCATAGAGCCGTATAATTAGCAATATTCCCACCCAACATTACCAGTTCCAGGAGCTGCTGGATGAGGTAGGAGGCAAAAAATAATTTAACTGAGGAAGCTGATAATTAGCATTATTCCTCTGAAATCCATCACAAGATTTAAGAGCATGTTAAAATCAAGATGTACTTGCTCTGCACTGTACATCTCACCAGAAACCAGATAATTGGCTGGTTATATTAAATAAACAAACATATTGATTTATTTTGTGGTTTAAATGCTTCTCTAATGTATGCCCTGGTGGGCAGATTAGGATACTTATGCTCAGCTCTCCAGAAGTAGTAAAATTAAGAGTCCTTGTTAAGTCACTGCACTGATGCCAGTTTATGGCATCTGAAGATAAAGTCAGCAATGGGACTTACCACACGTTCAGTGTAAGCATTACCGACACGTAACAGGGAAAAAATGTAGCCGTCGCTGCGATGTTTATTGATCAGGTCGAGAGCAAACTCTGCATCTTTTTCTATTTCTACATCATTGCAGTCTGCAGAAGTCACAGAGGACTGGCTTTGAAGGGCAGAGCAGAGCAAGACTGTAATAAACACAACAGCAGAAACCAGTTCCATTTGGACTGTGCGAGGCACTGACATCCCCACCGCACTGCTCCTGTGCCCTGATGAGCTTCTTCCCGAAAAGCCCTTCCAGAGACACACAGGTTGATGCCCAAGAGGACATTTTTCTAACAGACACTGCGTCAAGACCTTAATCTCTGGTTAATAAAGGCAAACAGAAAAGTAATGATTTATGGGGCAAACAGTGAGACAAGAGGACCAAAGAGGGAGACCGAAGCCTGAAAAACATGCAAGTTGGCTGGAATAACACATGGGACCCAAGTGGCCCAAAGGGTAGGCATGTGGCTGCACAGGCTGCTGGAGGGATCAAGGTGAATTTGGCTCAGTGGGTGGAAATAACAAGCCCGCATGCAGGGAAACAAGTGTACTGATTAGCTGTTAGATTTGATGACAGCACGCCAAATTATTGCTCTGCCATGACAGAGATTTCGTCCGCAAAGAATGCATAAGTGGAGTGTGCCAGGCCACATTTCTGTGGAATTAAGGGCAAAAAGTTGGAGGCCGAGTACGCATAAGGCTCTGAAACTGAAGGACTCTTGAGGAGGTTTGCTGCCTTCCCTCTTTGCATCCTCAGGTTGCATCCCAACAGCCACTCACCGAGGGTCTTTGCGCACCAGCTCTTCTCTGCCCACCTCACCACGAGACTTAGGCCATCTTGCAAGCAGCTGATCTGCACTGCAGTTCATCCTGGGCTGCATTCCTATGCAGGGCTCCATAGCTTGGCTTCTTCCTTGATTCAAAAGGCACTAGCTTTCTGGAGTCTGCAGCAAACAACAGAAGAGAGGCACTCAAATTGAATGAAATACAGCAAGAGACATCTTCTCAGAGGTACCAAAGGAGCTGTTTTTTATTTCAACTCAACACATTTCAGAAACAAAAGCGCTGAAGATTTTTTAAGATTGTTGGAGGCAAACACTGAAAACAGATAGGCACAGCCCTCTGCCTAGAGGGCAAGGCAGAATTTTAGGGGCCAGGGGATTGTTGGGGTTGGAGCACTTCTCATCTGTGCTCAGATCCTGCAGGCACACACCCTGGTGGTGGTGAAAGAACCATGTTTTTTCCAAGGCTGTGTCTCCAAGGCTTTAAGAGTGACCATGCAAGGAAGGGTGAAGAGGGTTTTCCAGTGGACAAAGGGGACAAAACCCAAGCTCGGGCTGTGTTGCTACCTCCTTCGCAAAATGACTAGCTTGTCACCAGCTGCTCTGGCTCCTCATTCTCTTTTTCCTCACTGCTCCCACCCACTTGCTGGACAGGTTGATCAAGTTGGCACTTCATCTGCGGCTGCTCTTGCTCACTCTCACCTTCGCTGGGCCAGAGCAGTAGGCAGGCAAGCCAGCAGGCTGCAGTGGGGAAGAGGTGGAACCGCTCTAGAATGGTCTTACAGCAAAGAGGATGCTTAGATGTTCTTTTCCAGGCTTCTTTCATGGCTACTACTAACAACATTCAGTGGTGTTTGTCCTCAGGGGTACAAAGGCTCGTATGATTTTGTTTTGAGGATTGCACAATACAAGGGAGCAATGTGCATGCTTCTCTCCATGTTTGCACTGAGGCCCGGGGAAAAGGTCTGGCTCTGGGTCACAGGGCAAGATCCACATCAGGCAGGGCAGGAGGAAAGTCTGCTCTGCCTGGAAAGTGCACTGCATGAAGAACTAACTGGAAGACTCTTCCAGGGAACTCTTGTTCCAGCCAAGGACTGAGGTCCACTGAGGCTTTAGGAAGCCTCAGGCCCAGGTGAGCCTGGTCTTTTGGCAGTTCCACTCCTGTAGTCAGGCACTGGTTGCAGTTTTTCCAAGGACGAGTGCTAGTTTTTACAGTCTTGTGGGCATGTCTCTTCCTCCTCCTTTGCTTCTCTAGCAGACTCAGATGAGACTTTAGAAGCACAGTCTTTTAAAATTAAAGCTTAACAGTAGTAGTATAAAACAAAATAGCCTTCTGTTGTGATGTGGGGAAGAATCGCCACCAGGTAACTATGAAACTCCTCAGAATCAGATGGATCTCTCTGAGCAGACCGTCACATGTGAGAGCTGGGGCTCCTCTCTATACTCAGTAGGGGAGGCATCCTCAGATTGAGATGATGGGAGAACAACATCTTCTAACTGAATAGGTATACAGAGGGTCCTGAAGTGGAGTCACCTGAGCACTGTCTGGATCCAAGTATTCTTCATGGAATGCAGAGTCTCTGAACCAGGGGACCTGATGGATTCACATCTCAATATGAACTTCCTTAATTCTGCACTTTTGAAACCATATGCAAACCAAATTCTTTGAAATTTGCATGGTTCCAAATTTTGCAATGAAGTTTCTTCAAAGTTCCACCAGCTGCTTGTAGGCTCAACACTTGCCCATCCTGGCTTGTTACCGTTAGTAAGAAGGGGGTAGCAAACTGGATTCAGGAGCCTTTGGGGAAAGGCAGTGGCCAGCCCAGTCCTGAAAAAAGCTAATTTGGACTTAGAAGTGGAGGGAAATTGCAGCCCAGTCACTGAAATCCCCTTCTTACATAACAACATTAGAAAAGCCATGCTGGGTTGGACCAGTGGTCCATCCAGCCCAGCACTCCATTCACTTGGTGGCGAACCAGCAGCCCTCAAGCAGGATGGGTGCAAGACTCCTGCCTGCCCAAACTCTGGTGTATGCAGGTATGCCGCCTCTATTAATGGTGGTTGCATATGGCCAGCAAGGCTAGTAGCCACTGATAGCCTCTTCCTCCATGAATCTTTCCAGTCCCGTTTTTTGAAAGCTTTCCAAATTGGTGGCCATCCAGACTTAGCTCTTCTTTTCATCTATCCCAACTGAGCCTATGGATGTCCTGCAGCAGTGCCTCAGTGGGGGAACTGATGGGATGAGGACCAACAAACTGAAGCTCATTCTAGCCACGATGAAGACACTATTAGCAGGTGTTTAAGCAGTGTCAACTTCTTCCAGAGGGCGCCTTACCTTGGTTCAGTGCTGAATAATAAGGACCAGCATATCATGGTACCAAAATGCACAAAAGCCTGGATTCATCACATGGACCATTGTTCACACACCGCAAACCTGTGAGACTGGTCCTGAGCTCCTCTTTAGACACAGTGCCTTGAACTGTGGGCCAGGGGCCAAGGCAAAGGGACTGCATTGTGCCTCAAGCATAATAATCGCTATGAATAATAGTTCAGGGAAGTGCCCAGTGTCAAGAGCCAAAGAAGGTGAATTTCCTTCAGAAGGTGTAAACCAGGCCATTGGATGATCAACGCCTTCTGTCCCATGCAAACACATCAGCATACTGGTGTCAGCATGATGCCTAGCTTCTGAGAACTTTATTCTCCATGCATTTGCCTAATCTTTCTTTAAAGCCTTTTAAGCTAGAAGCCCTCACCACATCCAGTGGCAATGAATTCTACAAATGGTTTCTCAATAGCTTTCTATTCTTTCCTGATGAATTGCTTTGCGATGATGTTTTTCCTTCTTTCCCTGGCTCAGTCCTGGTGTTCATCTTCTACAGAACTGGCAATCCCTTCCAACTTTATGTAACTGATCTCCTGTCGAGGTGCTGCTCAACATGTAAACAACCCACTCGTTCTCGAGCAATAAAACTAAAGTCCTTTATTGCTACTTGTCTACAAGATTTACAACTCTATAGAGAAGCTCTTCTGCTGAGGTCTTTGGAATGCAGATGTTAATCCTCTAGTGGTGTCTCTCCCCGAGCCCACGTGGGACTAGCCCTCCTGGTCACGCCTTTCTTCCCTCTGGCGTAACAAGGCCTGCCTTTGCTCGTACCTCCTCAGAATGCTACGATTGATTGCTAGGGAAAAGTCTATCACACCCCCTGCGTCTCCTGTGTCATGTTCAGGAAGTTCAGCGTCAGTGGGAGGAGGGACAACCTGCTCTGACTCCTCCTGAGTGGAACTCGCAGTGTCTTTTCCCTCGGGGCTCTCTTGCTTTGATGTGGGCTCGGGTGTTTGCTCAATGGGCAGGGAGTCAGCGGGAGGTGCAGCTCTCTGCTCAGCCACCCCCAAGCTAGGTTGGGGGGTTGGCTTTTGGATACAGGGTCCCAAGCACAAGACCTCCTTGTGGGGTGCAGTCTCTGTTGGGGCTTCAGGCACGACATCTCCTGACTTTTCAGCACCATGCAGTTTTGAACAAATACTTTGTAAGAAGTACAACCTAGCTTGCTTGCTTCCACATTGTTTAGTGTGGAATCACCATGCCCGATTCACTCGCATTTTAGGGAAGGTCCACAGGGACCTCATCCATTCATAAACTGTGTTTTCCCAGTGCTTCTTCCATCTTCTTTCTCACCACAGGAAGTTTGTCTTTAGAAGAGCAGAAAAAAGTGTCATTCCTTACTCAGAAACTATAACATTATATAGGATCCCTGAATATGCTTATGGATTAAATTTTTTTTTCAGATGCTAGAAGGAACACTAATGAAGTCCTGATTCTGGCTCCTGTTCTCTGCTTGCTGCCTCCTAGGGTGAAGTGGGAGCTTTAAATCAGTGTTTTCAACCTTTTACAGTTGGGGACTGTCAAAAATAGGAAAATTATTTCAGGGACTGCTGAGACAGAAATAAGAAGCATTACATAATATACTATTTTTGTGTCTTAGTTTTAAAATCTAATACCAAAAAATGAAAATTCTCTAAAATAACCAGAAACTGAGCGGTAAAAAATGCTAATAAAAGAATAAAATATTGAAATTAAATGTAATTGAAATTTTTAGAGAGCACTATTTAATTCAAATAAGGCTAGTGTGAAGTCTGCTATTGCTTCTTTTCAAGAATTCTTGATAGTCGTGGCTGCAGTGTTGTTTCTAAGAGACAAAGCACTGCAGTGACATCCATTCTGTTTCTGTTAGGTTTTTATCAGTGACAGGACTGAAAAACTCTTTTCACACAAATATGCTGTAGAAAATATGATTAACAATTTAATAGCTCTGTAACTTAGAGACAGATATTCTTTTCTCAGTGATATCTAAAACTGTGACAATGATTGCATTTTATGTTCGGACACCAGAATGGCATCAGAAGATAACTTGATCAATTTTTCTTTTTCATGATGATTAAGTGTGCATGAGTTGATATCTTCCATAAGCGGGTTGTTAATTCAGAGGTTACCTTTGTGGGGATCCTGACTTTCAGGGTAATAATGGTTAAAGTTTTGAACTAACACCTTTAAAAGTTGGCTTGTTATATTAAATATGAATTTCTGGTTGACATCAGCTGCAGTCAAAAATTCTTGCAAATGTGGAAACATTTCTGTATCTTCTTCTTGTACACAACTATCCCAAAGAACCTGTTTCTTTTTCAACACATCCATCTTATTTCTCAGTGTGAAAATATTTGTGCAAAACCGTTGAAGAGAAATATTAAGTTTGTCGAAAAGGCTAAATATATCTGCCATATACGCAAGCTTAGCCATCCATTCCTCATCCAACAAAGGCTCTGCTAATGCAGAGTTCTGCTCTTGCAGAAATTGTTTTACTTCTCCCAGTTCAAAAAGACATGAAAGAACGCTACCTCTTGATAGCCACCTTACTTCGGTATAAAGAAGAAAGTGTTGGTGTTGTGAGTCCATACTTTCACACAGTGTTGTAAACAGCCTGGAGTTTGAAGCTTGACTGCAAATTTCATTTATGATCTTCACTGCATCATTCATCACAGTTTTTAATTCAGTAGAAAATCTCTTTGCAACTAAGTGCTGCTGGTGAATTGCATGGTGAGTGGACAACATTTCTGGATATGCAACCTCCTTTATTTTCACAACTACCCCCGAGCCATGTCCATTCATGCTTGCAACACCATCCATACACACTCTGACTCACTTCTAAGCCCTGTGCTTGAAAATGCTCATTAACAGCATTAAATATTTCTAAACCAGTGGTCCATCCAGGTAAATCCAGTCAACATGATGTTCTTCTCTGAAGTTTCCATCTTCAATATACCTTACTAGGCAAAGTAAAATAGCATGGGTACTCATGTCTGTCGTCAAGCTGAATTGCAAAAATAATAATAATAATAATAATAATAATAATAAAATATTATTATTATTATTACATTTCTATGCTGCCCCTTGCCGAAACCTCGGGGCGGCTTATCTCCTCTACAATTTGCTCTTCAATATTGTTGGCCAAATCAACAATTCTTCCCTGAATGGTATTGTCTGAAAGCAGTATAGCCTCGAGTTTTTGAGCAGCTTGAGGACCCAACATTTTCTGAGTGACATCTAAGATCCAAGGTTTTACCAATTATTTAATTATTTAGAATTTTTGTATGCCATCCCATCGCTTATAGCTTCGGGACGGCTCACATAAATAAACAAACATAATACAAATACAATTAAAACCCAGAAACACCCTGGCTGCACAATTAAAACCTATATATATTATCTAGCATTGTTAAAATATTTTTTAAATAAAAAGGTCTTGGCCTGGCGCTGAAAAACAAATAATGATGGCGCCAGGCAGACCTCTCTGGGGAGCGCATTCCACAGATGGGGCTCCACCGCGTAGAAGGCCCTCCTCTGGGTACTTTGCCTCCTGAGGTCTCTCATGGAGGGCTCCCGGAGGAGGGCCTCTGCTGCCGATCTCAAGGGGTGGGAGGGCAAATATGGAAGCAGGCGTTCCTTTAGGTATCACCATTCTTCACCATTAGTGAACGGTTTCTTTGTTTTCCCTATTCGAAGGACAACTAACTAAGATGCTTGAAGCAGGTGATTTATCTCTAGTCATCATTTTCTTCATTTGAATTTTCTGACTTCATTTGGTCATGTAATCTTTCAAAAAACTAAAGTGGCTTCTCAGTAAGATATCTGTGTGTTGAATGCAAATGATGAGCAAGTTTTGAAGGTTTCATGGCATCATTTGGCAAAATTTCAGAACGTACCACACACAAGAGACGTGCCAATTGTTCTGGGCTATGGTGAAACCAAGTTTTAACTAGTCATTATTGTAATGCCTAACAAAGTCACCTTTTCTTTTTTTTGGTTTCTGTCTCACCGACTGGAGTATCAATATATTTTGTTTTCACTGTTCCTTTTAAACTTGGAGCACCATTACTTGGCTTACTTTTGGTTTCATCAATACTTTTCTTTAGGCTTTTGTTTTCACTTTTGAAGAAGGTTAAAATGTATTGTTGTTTTTCTGTTTCCATTTTATAAGATTCCGTGAAATCTGCTTTCGGGGTCAGGTAGGCAGCAGTGCGGGCTGCAGAAGTGATAGCAGCAGGTGACTTTCTGAATGGCCCTGCCCCTCCTGTGGAGCCGCACCAGCTCTCTCCCTGCTTCCTGCTAGGATCGGCTTGGTTCCCCTGGCAGTGACGGCGGCAGCACTGAGTGAGCGGGAAGAGCAGGCTGAGCACGAGTTGCAGCTCTGAGAATGCTGCTGCCCCCACTGCTGCCCCCGCCACTGCCCCCTCAGCACGTCATGCGAGTGGCCCCAAGCTGCCTGGCTCGGGTCTTGTGCCACATGACAAGGCGAGCAGCTCAGCTGTCTTCCAGGTGCTCTGGCACACCAGTGCAGCCTGCTGTTGGAACATCGGGCTGGCACACGCCGTGGCATGGTTCTGGCCAGGGCTTTTTTTGTCATAGAATGCACCGGAACAGTGTTCCGGCACCTTTTTTTGACGGATTTTTCCATGTGATTGTGAATCGCCCTGTCGGGCGTAGCAGGTCGGCAGCAAAAAGCATTAACGTAGTGCCTGCGGGCTGCGTGTCTGCCCGCGCTGCTTGTGAGGGCGCTGCTCGGCTCAGGACGCTGCTCAGCTTGGGATCGGTCGTGTGGTCGCGTGCTGAGTGCTTACTGCCGGCAGCGACCATTATGTTTATGTGTGTGTAGAGTGACTGGCTACCTGTAAAAGGTAAATAAGTTCTTTATTTCAAAAAAAGTTGGTGAATTGAAAATCTTTTTTAGTGTAAAAGTGTGACCCCAGGAGGTGAGTTCCGGCTCTTTTTTTTTTTTACAAAAAAAAAGCACTGCTTCTGGCCACAAGGTTGCAGTGGGGCGACATGCTTGTGCTGCAAGGCCTGGCCGCCCCTCTGCAGCTCCTCTGCAACACTTAGCTCCGCAGAGCGCTGTGCCCCCTGCCCCCCTGGGCTTCCTCATCAGGGCTGTGGGTGAGAGCGCAAGTGGTGAGTGGCCATTTCTAGAAATTTCTGGCAGATCAGTGCCAGTCTGTGGACCAGCGTTTGAAAACCGCTGCTTTAGCTGAATCAGGGAGCGGCAATGCGATGCTGGAGGACAGAACGGTGTCCACCTGAAAGCACCACCTGGCCACCCCAGTAGCTGTGAGGGAAGCTTTGGTGGCCCATCCATCCTGGACACCCTTCCCCCTGCAATTTCAAGATGAAGGTTCTTTGCATGAGTGCTTCCGTTTCTTTTCGAGGAGCCTCTTGGTTTTTTCGACCAAAACAGCTCAACACACATTTGCAAGGGTTTCCTGCAACACCAAGGGCTACAGACACCCTTCCCCTCAAAAGTGATCACGGAAATGGTCTAGTTTCTAAAATAGCCGCTAGAAAGACCATTAAGTCACATTGCCCATTTATTGGGTTATGTTGTAGAATTTGCTGCTACAAGGAAAACGGGCGCTTTTCTCATATTGCAAGGAAGCGGTCTTGAATTGAGCAACAAAGGGAAGAAGAAGGGGGGCGAAAAGAAGGTCACTTTTGCTCTCGTGATGCCACTTGGGGAAGGAGCAGGGAGCATTTGGCAGCCAGGGGGGTCACTTCCGCAATGGAGACGCCCTTACATTCTCTCCGTGGATGCAACTGATGCACTGTTTGTGTTTTCCTGAGTAGGACCACGAGGCATGTAGTTAGAAAAACCCAGCTGGATGGACAGGGACTGGCATGTAGGTTGGGAGGTGGTGGAAATTTCATCTTGAGTTAGTGAAATAGGCCTGACTGAAACATGGGAAGCACACATTTTTACTCCCTTTCCGAGTTTTATACCATAGTGCAGGTGTAGTTCTACACTGGCAGGCTTTCTGCCCCTCAGGCTGCTTTGCTACAAGTCAAGTCCATCAGGGCTTGGAGCGCAAAGACTGGAAGTGCTGGGGCAGTCACATCAGCTTGTTCAGATGCCTGCATGGTCCTGATATAAAGCATGGGACCGGGAGGCCGTCTTTACAGCCAGCGGCATCGTCTGCTCTCCTGTGCTCTTTTCGTTAAGTATTTCCCTCCCAGCCCGTTTTACTTGAAAGGAGACACACTCCCTTCCCAACTCAACCTCACACTGTATATGCAAACCAGCAAGACTCACACATTGTGATTGTAGTTGCCCATCTTACCTAATTTGAACCAAATGGTACAGGGAAAGTGCATTTGGGATCTCATTTTGGGAAAGCACTTTCATTGACACAAATCACTAATGAAATGTAATGTAAACTCTACATCTGTAATGCAGAGCTTCCTCTGGTACCCTTGTGTGTATAATGCAAAATCCACTTGGAGAATGTGTGAATGGGTACAATTCACCATCCAGTGGGGGAGTATGTGAATGGATGCAATCCATGATTAAGTGGGAGAATGTGTGAATAGTCCAGTCCATGACCCAATGGGAGAACATTACCTTTTTAAAGGAAGAGACCCTGAGAACTAGGCTATCCTTTCTTCTGCAAAAGCTTCTCTCAGGCAGCAGTGATGCGCTTCATGTTGACCACCCGATTTCGTGCTCACCGTTATTCTGCTTGGGAAGTTTGCGGGGGTGGTTTTGTGACAGGCCTTTGGCGCAGCTCAAGGCCATGGATATGTATCCTGGTCTCCCCTGGGCATGAATCTGATTCTGAAAACCCCGTGGGGAATGGAATGATCACGTCTGGTCGCCCCACTGGTAGGGCCCCCTCAGAAATGCCGTGTATTTCAGGAAGGGTGGAGTCGATATTTGGGCCTTGCTCCTGAGGGGGAACAGGGCTCCCATCCCATTGTTCTGCTCCAATTTTAGGTAAAGAATGGAGGGACACGTGAGAGTTCGAACGAGGCAGAACGGTCACCCGACCCAGTGATCCACGGTGATGTGGCAGGTTTCGGTGCCCATCTGAGTGATTATGATGATGGTGGTGGGGATGGGGAGGGCCAGGATGGTGGGCATGGGGAGGGCCGGGATGGCGGGGATGGGGAGGGCCGGGATGGCGGGGATGGGGAGGGCGGGGGTGCTGTTGGTGCTGTTCCTTCTCTCTTTGATGATGGCCATGGCCCTCTTCAGAGTCAGCTCCACTCTGTGGATTCTCTTCATGGGTGTTGCTTGCCTAATAGTGCAAAACAGAAGGAAGGTCTCCTCAGGGGTTGATAGAAATTAGATGCTCAAGCGCCAGTGTGCGTGATCATCCCTGCTTGTGGTGATAGTATTTTCCTGCATGCAAATTGTGGCATCCTTCTTGGGGCAGTTTACACATAGCATGTAAAAACTGAAGTGCCTGTTTGTGGTGAGCAGATCCAACCACCTGCTCACTGTGTAGGTCCAGGTACCAAAAGGACACCAAGAATGGAGGAATTGATTGGGCAGCCCTAGAAGAAGGTGGCTTGGATTCAGCCTCTGCTTGTCTCCCATAAGTTCCCAAAGGACATGGCCTTGCGATAAAATGCATTGTAATAACAACATCAAGGCAGACCAGGGGTCCATATGACACACTCTTGTGGATGCCAACTGGGCATGGTTCTCCAGGTTTTCAGGCAAGAGTCTTTCCTAGTCTCACCTGGAGTTGCTGGGACTGAGGCCGAGACCTTCTGCATGCAACTTGGTTCTATCATGAGCTATGGTGTTCCAGGAGCCTATGTGGCTGGCTTACTGCTATAAGGAAGGGAATGTTACCAGTGGGTTGATTTAGGGTCAGTCATCTTGATCAGCAGTAAGATTAGTCTGGTTGTCAATGGTTCCAAGCCATTTCATCTGTGAACATCTATTCTACCTAATCCTGTGCATGCAAGATGTAAAATTGAAAAAAATGCTATCTGGGTGGCACTGGCCTTGAAACCACAAATGTGGATTTGTCTTCCAGGACCTCATAATACTGCTGGCATGAATGTTTTCCACCATTCTTGACTCCCCCAGTCCATTCTGTCTGGAAACTTTGGCTGGGTTCACACATAACGACAAGCCATGGTAGTTTCCACTGTAGGATGGTTTGTCGTTCATCTGAACCCTGTCATGGTTTTCTATGCGCTCCATTTGGTTTCTGTGGAACCAAGGCGAAAAAGAGGGGTCTGTTGTATGGTTTCCATGCTTCCCCATGGCTTATATAGTCAACAATTCAGCTTCCAAACGCCTACCATGGAGCCTGGTGGAAACAGTAGCAAACACAGGCGCAACGCCAGCCATCCAGCCTCTATTTGCAGACCAGTGAGGAAGAGGCTGGTGATGTAGGCAAGTGCAGGGCACCCTCGGGTTGAATTTCAACCATGGCAGCTGATGGGATACGTGCAGTAGATGAAGCAAGCTGGGCGGCATGGCTAGAAACAAGTGTTGCAGGAGCGACTGGCATAGGCACACTAGAGAGAGCTCTCTCTTTCTCACTTTCGTTTTGTACTCTCATTGTACAGGTATTTAGACACTGACTTTGAACCCTTTCAATCCTCTGCTGCTTTGAATTGTTGGGCTGTTTATTTTTAATTGTCCATTGGCATTCTGATACTGTTTTTCTTTTGGTTTATTTTATGGCATGCCACCTTGGGACCCACTCTTTGATGCACATGCAATGCAGTGAGTGGATCTGAGTGCCTCTGAGATGCCAAGAGCAATGCTGCCAGGAGGCCAGGATCTCTCACTCGACTGGTCTCCTGGCAGGGTCAGCCCAAGGTGAAATGGTCAGAATGGGGACACGGACTAAGCTTCATCCACTTGTGCACGGTCACTTCAGCAGAAGAGAATGGGTGTTTCCAAAGGTGATGAGGGTGGAGAAACTCCCAAAGAGCAGCTGCAGGGCAGCAGTGGTGGTTGAAGGCAACCCTGGAAGGTGATCTTTTATAAATAACAGCGGTGATGCTGAAGCTAACTTTCATTAGTGCTGTACAGAAGAAGGCAGCAAAGGTAAACCATTCTGAACATTCTTATTTTGTAAAAGTTATACTTGAAACAAAGATAGTGCCAGAATATGATACTCTCAGATCAGAAGGCACTCAACTAGCAACTACGAGAGAGCAAAGAACAAGTATGAATAGCACTGTTGCTATAATGCAACTAGTTTAAAGCTAAAGGAAGTCTGGTGGCTGACATGGACAGAGGCAAAACAAAAGCCGAATGCTGCACAATGCATAGAATTAGAATGTGGAATGTGAGAAGTATGAATTAAGGCAAACTGGAAACTATAAAGCAAAAAATGGAATGGTTAAGCACTGTAGTACTTGGTACTGCAACATAATGTAGTCTGGAAAGGGGTAGACTTTTCAGACAGACAAGCACAAAGTACTTTCCTCTGGAACTGACAAACTTGGAAGAAATGGAATGGCTCTAATATTGAGCAAAGTTGTCACACAGGCAATAAGGGGTAGAAGGCAAAGTCCAACTGAACCCTATCAATCAGAATTCTCAGAAAACCTATCAGCATAGCCATCATTCAAGTCTATGCTCCAACAGTAGAAGCTGTGAAAGAGGAAATTGAAAACTTTCGTGCGGGCAACTGATAATATTCCAAAACAAGACATGCCTGATCATCATAGGTGACTGGAGCGCAAAAGTAGGAAACAGAGTCCAATGTTGTGGGAGATTTTGGCTTAGGGGTAAGAAATGAAGCAAGAGACTGGCTCATAGAATTCTGGGAAACTAACCATTTGTCTATGGCAAACACATAGTTTAGGCAACTGATTGGATGACTGTCCGATTGACATGGACATCCCCACTTGACCAATATAAAAATCAAATAGACTATGTAACTGGAAGCAGGAGATAGAGAATCTGTATTCTCACTGCCAAAATAGTACCAGGAGCAGATTGTGGAATTGAGCATGAACTATTAATATAAAAATCAGAGTAAAGATGAAAAGGAGCACTAAAAGAAGCCTAGTGCCAAAATACAACTTAAATGACATTGCTGAGGAATCTAAAGTCTACAAAAAGAACATAAAAGACTCGTTAGACTATGAGCCAGAAGAATTATGAACTAAATCCAGAGACATTATCAGAGAATAATGTCAAAAGAACATTCCTGTAGCAAAAGGAAAGAGAAGGCCTAGACTGTTGACAGAAGAAAGACTCACAATTCCTAAAAATAGTCAAGAAGCAAAAACAAAAGGTGAACGAAAAGGGTCAGAATCCCTTTTTTCAGCACTATCACATACAGATAAAAACAGCTGGCCAATGCAAAGAAATAAACAACAACAAAAGAAGGAAACCAGGACTTTTTCAGAAGATCTAAGAAATCAAAGAAATTCAAACCTAGATTAGGAATGCTAAATGACCAAAAAGGGAACATACTATCTGACCAGGAGAAAGTAAGAGAAGGTAGAAAGAATATACAGGCGTACAGAAGAGATGAAAAGATGACAGACTCCTTCAAAGAGGAATCATGTGAAGAAGAGCCTGCAATGTTAGATAGTGAAGTGA
This sequence comes from Varanus komodoensis, assembly GCF_004798865.1. Lineage (NCBI taxonomy): Eukaryota > Metazoa > Chordata > Lepidosauria > Squamata > Varanidae > Varanus > Varanus komodoensis. Next base: position 1,870,862 of record NW_025335727.1, on the reverse strand, counting down.
AAGCTGCCCTGAAAGCACTTTGAATGAATAAAGCACCTGGAGTAGATAGAGTACCAATAAAGCTATTCCAAGCTGCATAGAGTGAATTGGTCCAAATCCTAACAAGAATGTGCCAAAAAAGCCCAAAACAAAAACTAAATCTCAAAACAAAACTATGCCCCACAGACTGGAATTTTTCAATATGCATCTCCAAGAAAGGAGATGTAAAAAGCCCACCTACAGGACCATAACATTGATTTCCCATGCAAGCAAAATGATGCTTAAGGTGTTTCAGCAAAGAATGTTACCTTATATTCAGCAAGAAAAGTCTGATGTTCAAGCTGGATTCCAAAAAGGAAGAGGCACTCAAAAGAATAGTGAAAATATATGTTGGCTACTGGAGTGGACCAAATAATTTCAGAAGAAGATCAAATTGTAGACTAAACTTGATCAGGAGTAAAGATGTTTCACCAGAGACCAGGGCCGAGACCAAAGCTGTTGTACTTTGGACACATTATGAGAAGGAAAGACTGACTGGGGAAGACCATTATGCTACAGAAAGTAAAAGGCAGAAGAGGAAGGCTGAATATGAGAGGATTGATTCCATAAAGGTTGCCACAGTCTTGAATTTTCAAGAGCTGAGCAGGACTGTGAAGGACAGGACATTTTGGACAGATTTCATTTATTGGGTAACCATAAGTTGGAGGCAACTTGACAGCACATAACAAGCTCCGCCACCACCTTGGAAAATAGTTGTAGAAAGAATATAAAGGCATTTAAATAAATAAATAAATAAATAAATAAATAAATAAATAAAGTTTATATACTATGGATTATTATTTTCTGTAAATAATGCCTGATGGAATAACATACCTGTCGGGGGAAGAAATCACAGTTTACACGAGTGAACTTCCGATGTTCTATTTGACTGTATACTACAGAGCCTTTGCATAGACCTATTGTCTAGGAGAAAAAGGATACCTTCATTAGTAGGGTATTTAAGGAATCCATTCAAGCTAGCCTAGACATTGTTCCAATATCTAAAATAACCAAGGAAGGCCAATTATCTTACATGACCCAGAAGTAGGTGTGACTCTTCTTCATCAAGGGCTCCCCTTTATTCTTCTTTTTGTCTGATGTGTCATCTCCTTGCCTCAGAATAGATCTCAGGGGAGCTTGAGACAGGTGCATGTACAGTAGTGTTAAATTCTTCAGGCACATCTATGCTAGAGACTCAAAGCTCAGTTCCTATGCTCTCTGGAAGGGTCTTACAGGGGCCATAGGATACTTTGGACCTTCCCCTCTGAGGGTGGGAAGATAGGACTGCTGTCAGAGGAGATCTGACGTAGAATGGGGGATGTGACCATAATCTGCCCCTTTTTGAAAGTGTTGCAGAAGATTCTGCCTTCCAGCTTCTGTGGAAACATCTGCAGTTCTTTGAAAAAGAGATCATGGGTGTGTCCAGGGATGGACATCAGCCCTGGAGGCGCCATAAACAAATTTGTTCCAACTGGTTGGAATGGGACGAGAACCATCCAAAGCCAAGCCGGCATGCTGTCCATCCCTTTCTTTTGCCCTGCTGGTGTGAGCATATGGCCTGCTTCATGATGATAAACAGGGCTGCTTTGTAAACATCTTTAGCAACTCTCCCTTCTCCCTGTAGCCCTGAGAATTGTTATTCCATGAGAGGAAGGGCTGGTGGAGAATTTTCACCATGCTTGCTAACTATAGTCACAGGATTTTTTTGGAAACTGCAAGAGTTAAAGAGTTAGAAAAGTGGTATTTGTTTGAAGGGTAAATATGCTCTTTTGCTGCAGGCTAGCAGGGTGGGGAGGGAGACTAGAGAAGGATATTGAATGAATCTATCTCCTCTCTTTCCCTCTGTTTTGATGCTACCTAACAGAGCTTCTTCTGTTAAGCAGTACAAAAATCAATTGATTAAATGGTTAAATAATCTTCTCCAAATACTGGCTCTGTTTTAAAATTATCTGCAAGCTATGATTGTGGAAGCTTTTGTATTTGCAGCCAGTCTTTTTGGGGGGGGGCAGGTTCTGATATTTATTTATTAAAAGCTTTTGTATGCTGTTCTATTATACAAGATCTCAGGATATCGTCACTTGCACCTGTAAACTTGATTTGGTTATAGAATGGTCCCCTTATGAACTCATAATGTCAACTCTCTGTGGGCCTGGACTTAGGCTTAAGGGATTGCTCCTAACAATCAGAAAGCAGGGTTTAAAAAATGTACAGATCTCCAGCTGTTGGTTCTAGGTAGCTGATGTTCAGTGATCTCCCCAGAGAGGAGGTGACTAAGACTAGATGAAAGTGCTAAGTCTGGCAACCCATCCACAAGTTCATCTTCGTGGTAGGTCTTCTGGTAGAATGCCTAGTCTGTAGGCATAAGCAAAACCAGAACGTGTATGTCCCAAGCTCTGTGATATCAAACCCACCAGAAAAATAAGTTCCTGGAGAACTAATAAATGGTGCGCAATGGCTAGTGCTACACAGGTGAAGTTTTGCACAAAACAGAGGAATACTCACTGCAGTTTCAGGTGGGAGGAGTGGGCACTTGGAAACATCAGGTCCAGACTTGCTTTTGCTGCAGGATGTCTCATGGATGGTAAACTCCACACTTCTTGAAGGACCAACAACCCACTATAAGAAGAGTTTAGGCAAGGGTTTTAGAGAGTTCGCATCACCGGTAGGAGATACCAGTTCATAAGGCTCAAAGGCCTATTGCCTCGTTACAGGTACAAAACAGTTTGAGTTGCAGGGATGTGTGGATTATGTTAAAACTTTTCCATCTATGTTTTGTGGATTGTCAGTAATCTTGCATTCCATCATTCGCCCGTGGATAGAATCAGATGTTTTTAACCAGCATGTCATTGTACTTGCACCAACCTGTTGATGTTTTTCTGCACAGCTCATTCTTTTTATGCATTTTTAGCATGTGCCAAAGCCTTGATAGCTTCACTGGGAACTTGATTTCAGTTTCCCAACTGAAACCTGGCCTTTCACCCCAACTCTAATATAAAGCTGAATTGCTATGCTTCGAGATAGATTTCCATATTGTTGGGCTCTTCTTCTGCACAGCTCATTCTTTCTGCCCATTATACAAATCAAGGTTTCTGGGATATTGATCATGGAACATCCACGGTGTGACAACACTTTGAATACACTTTCAGTTCTGGTCATTGAACTAAAAAATGTATTGTAGAGTTGGAAAGGGGGAGAATGAGGCAACTACAGTGATCAATGGGTTGGAGCATGGGTCCTCAAACCACGGCCTGCGGGCTGGATCCGGCCCGCTGTGCCCGTTTATCTGGCCTGCCTCAGAGGTTCTGGACTCGCCACGTACATGCGTGGGCTCATGGGCATGTGGCAAGGCAGCAGCTTGCTCTCACAGAGATCGTTTCGGACTCGCTTGGAGAAAATGATCTCTGTGTGAACAAGCTGTGGCCTCGCTTCACGCGCGCCCCTGCCACTTCGCCGCGCCTCCCCCTCCACTGGCACCTTTCAACTGCCCCCCTGTTGGAAAAGTTTGAGGACTCCTGGGTTGGAGCAACTCTCTCATGAAAGAGGTCATGGAAAATAGATTTTTGCTAGCAGTGCTGTGTCTGGAGGGTACCAAGTTATGCAGGTTATGAAGTCTTTTCTAAAGGATTTCATCTATTCTGTATTGTATTGCTGTATTGCTGTATTGCTGAGATGCTACAGCAAACATGACATATGAACAAAAAAGCTCTTCCAGATAAAACCAGGGGTCCGTTAAGCCCACCATCCTGTTCGCAAAGTGGTCAACCAGCTGCCCAATGACAAACCTCCAAGCACGACATGAGAAAGAGCATCGCCCTGCCCTTGTTCCCCAGCAACTGTTGTTCATAGCACATATGCTTCTGGACTAATAGACATTGATAGCCTTCTCCTTCATGAATTTATCCCCCCTCCCTTTGAAAGCCTTCCAAATTGGTGGCCATCACTACATCTCATGGAAGAGAATCCCACAGTTTAGGTGCTATGTGAAGAAGTCGTTCCTTTTGTCCATCTAGAATCTCTCGCCACTCAACTTCAAGGGATGACTGCTTTGTTGTTGTTAGTCGTGAAGTCGTGTCTGACCCATCGCGACCCCATGGACAACATTCCTCCAGGCCTTCCTGTCCTCCACCATCCCCCGGAGTCCCCCGGAGTCCACCTAAGCTCACGCCAACTGCTTCAGTGACTCCATCCAGCCACCTCATCCTCTGCCGCCCCCTTCTTCTTTTGCCATCTATTGTTCCCAGCAATAGGCTCTTCTCCAGGGAGTCCTTCCTTAACTGCTTTAGCCTTTAGTAATATGAGATCGGGAGAGAGATGTCGCTCTGTGTGCTTTCTCCAACACTGTACATAATTTGGTACGCTTCTGTTATGTTGCCCCTTAGGGAATTTTTCTGAGCTAAACAATCCCAGATGTTTATCATCAGGGCATTGTTCAGTCCCTCGATCATTTTCATCTCCCTTTTCTTTTTGCAGCTCTACCATACGCTTTTAAAGTTTGATAACCAGAACTTCACACAGCATTCTTGATGTGGTCACCCCACATAACTGCACAAATGAAAGTAGAACCTTGGCTGTTCTAGTTTCACTTCCTTTCCTAATTTTTCCTTTCCAATGACGAACTTGTCTCTTTGCACACTGGCCTAACATTTTCATTGTGCAACCCCAAGATCTCTTTGTTGGTCAGTTCAGGGAATGTGCTGCCCCGACAGGCATCATTTCATGCTGGGTGGTCTCCCACATTGAACTGCTACCTTACCTGGAAACTTGCTCTGGTGACATTGAGGATGGCAAATAAGTGCTCCTGGTTGCTTTCTGCATTGAACTTGGCAAGGAGCTCGGCAGCTGCCTCTTGATATTCGGTCTCTGTTGAATCGCTCTGTATAGGGCAGTCTGGGCAGCTTCTTACAACACTTGCAGAAGAAACTATTTGGAAAGAAAAACAGTAACTGATCAGTACCAGTCAGGCTGGCCTTCTGCAACATGCCACCCTCTTGTATGGCCATTGGCTGAACTCAAATCTTTGGAGCAGCAGGACTGAATTTTATCACTTCTGTGCCAATGCAGTTGAACCATGCACCGGAGCCCTTGCGTCGTGCACGTGTGTGTGTGCAATCTTGCATGGGGATAGCAGAGGTCTCCCATCCAAGGAATCGCTTGGGCTCACATTGCTTCATTGCGCTGCTACTGAAGCAGTAGGCCCTCTTCCTCATTTCTTTCTATTTTTGCTTTCTTCCCAAACCTTTATCAAAATTGAAAGGGATGGGTTATGTAAGTGCTGGGGCACAGGGTTGCAGGATCCTCTTGGAATTTGGCTCCCTTGCACTCTTTGGGCTGCTTTCTCATGCCCAACACTGGCTTAGGAAGTGAGCCAGGCTGAGAACAAGGCTATGGACTCTTATGAATGCTGGCGGAACTCCTCTATGCCCACACGCTTCTAGTGGAGCTCATACACCAAGCCCACAAGTCAGGTGAGTAGGAGAAGGACTCTGCTTGTGCCATAGACATGTGGGCAGTCATGTCACACAATAGGACACAATTCCTGGCAGATGCCTCCATGGACATGGAGTGCACTTGATGCAAAGTTTGACTTGGACCGGAGAGAAAGAAAACAAACTGGAGTCTTGGGAGCCAAGCCAAGGTGATCTGTTAGAGGTGCGCCCTCAACTAGATCCCTCCCACATCACTTCTGGAGTACTAGTTTAGAGTGCAAGGCTAGATGAACTCCCCCAGTGATCTCTCTTCAGGGCAAATGACATCTGAGCACCGTCACCCTCTCTGCCCCAGCACTATTTTCTCCCTAACGGAGTTGCTGGGTGCATCCCCCGGGTGCTTCTGTGAGGAAATCCCCTGACTGTCTGCCTTCTTCCTCACTTGGGAGGTCTAGAACCGTCCTCGCTTGGGAGGTCTAGAACCGTGCAGCGAAGTGACTGTTGGCTTGGCCAGGACACTTTCCTCCATGGGGAGGGGGGAAGTCCCTAGGGCACCACGCACCTCTGTGCATTGCCCCCACTTGTCTGTGCACGGAGGCAGATGGTGATCCTCTTCCTCACAGCTGAGCCCCTCACTGTGCACATCCCCTGCTGTTATTTTCAGTCTTGGACTGGAGAAAATGAGGGGGGCTTTTTACTCAGTGTACACAGGAGAATCCCTGCTATTATCCTTGATCAGAGGACAGAGATAATGGAAGGCATTCCTCCAGGGATGGGACTTGGAGGCCGAGGCTTGTCCCCTGGAGGACTCACAGAAGGTAATGTGGCTCATGGGGGACCCTCTATGGGCTAAATCATGCCTGCAGGACAGAGGTCTCCTTCCCCTGTGTTCCCTGGTCATCTTTAGGCATTTATTTTTACACTTTGCAAGGCCAAGCTACATGTCACTGCAATGCACAATACATTTAGCATATCTTGTTCTAGATCGCAACCTCTTTGGGTGCTGCATACAGCAAAAGCCTCCTTCTTTCTGTGGAACTGCAGTTCTTATCATAATCATCCCCACCCACCTGCCAGCTGCATTTAATATAACATGTAGCTTGACCCTCAGTAACAAAATTAATTGCGGCTTTAAAATGCCATCTTTGTGTCTCATTTTCAAGATCCAAAGCAGGATGTCATCTGGTCATGGTGTGGTTTTGGCCCGGATTATTTGTATTTAAAAAGTAATCATGTACAATTGGGATAGATTTGAGCTTGTCAAAGCTACTGGTTTGAACTGGCTGGCTGAATTGTTCAACAGGTGAGGCTTATGTTGAGTCAATTATGGGTTTATGGCTATAATTCAAAGATCAAATGAGTATCAATTTTTGGCCCAGTAGCCCTGGTGCAACTACATTTTAATGTGCATGGGCCAATCTTTCAAATCGGAATGGGAAGGGGAAAGTGTGGGTGTTTACGAATATATAAGCTTTCTTGCAGTCTTGTATTCAAGCAAATATATAGAAATACGTACTTGGGCGTATATTGCAGTCGTAATGAAGCAGAGTAACTTGTTCCAGAATTTCATTATACGCGAGTGTTACTTTGCACCCCCCATAGACCTAGAACATTAGAATGGTAGCTAAGAGTCACAGAACAAATTTATTTTGTGAATAATTAACTGTTAGCTTAACCAAGCGTCTTGGCTTTTTCCAGACCCAGGACTTAACTTGCAAGGCAGAGTAATTACTTATTTTACTTTTATTACGTTTGTCTACCAGATCCATCCTCTCTAATTCTCTCGCCCTTTCTATGCTTCTCCTTCTCTCTCTCTTCCCCCCTCCCCACAGGGCAGAAAGAGACATTTCCAAAAACAGGCGGCTACTTCATAACCAGTGATGGTGTGCACTGCTCCCCCACCTTCCATAACATCTCTGGAAACTTCTTGGAGGTGTTAGATGGAGTGCGATAGGAGAGCGTCTCACACTAGGTCAGACCACGGAGGTCATGGCCTGGCAGGGGCTCTCCAGCATTTCAGGTTAGTTTTTCCCGCTCTCCCTGAAGATGCAGGCCATTAAACCTGGGACCATCTGAATGCAACGCATATGCTCTAGCAGTGAATTAAAGCCCTGTGTCTCTCCTCCTCTCCACCTCTTCTGTATAGCTCACCTCCTGCACTAATCCCCCTCCCCGGTTTTTCTTTCCATGATCTTTGTCCTGCCACTCAGGGATAGAGGAGAAATTAATTCAGTTTGCATTTTAATTTTGCCCTTTCAAGGCAATATGCAAATTGAAACGCAGCTATTCTTTGACATCTGCTCTCCAAATGTTGGTGTAGAGTTTTTTCTCATCAAACAGATACATGCAGATATGTAAGTGGAAACAACATACTGAAATGAATTCTGTTGGTAAAATGCCTTGCAAAAAAAAAAGTGCATTGGAGGGAAAGTTGCGCACAAAAACGTGTGCAGGAGGGAAAAGGCACACAGAACGCATAGGAATATTTGTGAGCATTGTTAAATCAATGTTCTCGAATGTTGGGGTGAACTCAACCTGGGAAAATGAAAAAATGAACGAAACAGAAACTGGCAGAAACTCCATCCTTCGTGAACCATCTGTTTACCTTTTCCAGAATTTTCTGTGTTGTATGTGCTGTTCATGTACCTGTGTGTATGTATGTACATTCCGTCTACATGGGAAAAATGGTGACATGGGGGTAGTAGCTACAGCTTGCGAGGACTTCAGGGGAAAACAAGCAAGCTATAAAGATATGCGCACAGTGTGTCAGGGGCACAAATCCCCCAGTCGCCAACGTTAATCAGTTTAAACAATCTGATCTGAAATCAATCAGAACCTCTCTGGATCCCATCAAAACAAAACTCCAGAGCCTGTCTCCTTGGTTAACAAACCTGTGCATTCCTTCTCTGAAGTGGATGGATGACTTACTTACCGTCTCATGTGCTGGTCTAATTCCAGCATCTTTCCACGATTTCTGGCTCAGGACATGGCTGTCAGTTTCTACCACATCCAAAGTGAGAAAGAAGATGGAGTCATGGGGCACCTGCAGATGAGCAGACAAACTCTTTCCGGCACAGAAATGGAGCAAGCAATGAAAAGGTCTGGCAGGGTACCTACCATCCTAAATAAATTATATGGAAGTAAGTTGACTTGATGCCAGCCTACGTCCTGTGGGATCATCCTTTTACACTCACAGGCTCCCAGAATACAGTGGTATCTTGGCTCACGAACTTAATCCGTTCCACGACTCTGGTTGTGACCCAAATTGGTTGTGACCCAAGTCAAATTTCCCCATAAGACTCAATGTAAATAAGGTTAATCCGTTCTGTAACTATTTTTTTTAATCAGAAATTTTGAAACAAAGTGACAAAGAACAACAAAGTAACAAGGTACTGTACAGTACTGTACAGTGGAGAAAATGAACCTAGGTGGGGGGGGGGGGAGGTTATTGTTTTGAGGGAGAGTCCCCCTCCATAAGGACACTGGGGAGATGTCTTTCAGGAGTTTCCTCTCTTCTTTGTCCCTTAGCTGCAGGTTCAATTTTGGTGAAAAATCTGTCTATAGTCACTTGTTTTTTCCTGTGCTGCATAACCCTCCGGAAATGAGAGACCACGTTATCATTCGTCAGATTCAACACTCTGTTCGTTACAGAGTTATGCTGGGGTGATGCTTCTCAAAGAAATCTTGGCATGGGCATGCTGCAGGAAAGACAGGTGCAATCTTGGCCATCTTCCCTCCCCCTCAAACCAGAACGATCGTGGCCATCTCCCCACCCCCGAGTGGGGAGATGGCCACGATTGCAGTCGTGTTCGTGCAGGGAACACATGTGTGATCGCGGCTGCGCTGCGCTGTGCCCGTCTTTCCTGCAGGAATGTGCCCACTCGGGGGGTGGGGGGAGATGGTTGCGATCTTGGTCGCTACCCAAAGTGGAGTCCGTGGCCCAAGTCAAAATTTTCATGAAATTTTTGTTCTTGACCCAATTTGGTCATGAACCAAGGCGTTCGTGAGCCAAGGTACCACTGTACCCCAAATGCTCTCAAGGGATGCTTTGAGAACATTTTCTTCAAAACCCATGAAGAAGGAGAGCCCAAAACTGGTTTAGCAAGTGTATTTCAATAGAAGAACTACCCTTACGGTGTTTCCAGCAGTGGTTTTTTATGACACCACCACCCTGCCTCACATATGGAATTTTAACTCAGAGTTAGTGCGCTGCAGTGGTTAAGAGTACTGTACTCAGGTGATCTGGGTTCTAGTCCCTGCTCAGCCATGGAGCCACCTGGGTGACTTTGGGCCAGTCACAGACTCTCAGCCCAACCTACTCTCAGTCAGACCTGAGCAGGTACTCCGTATCTAAAAGGATCTGGACAGACTATGGAAGTGGGTCAGGGTTAACAAGATAGCGTTCAATGCAGATATGTGCAAGGTCCTGCACTTGGGGCATAGGCATGGGCATCACAAGTACAGGTTAAGGGACAAGTGGCTGGAGAGCAGCACTTGTGAAAAGGATCTTGGGGTACTGGTTGACTGCAGGCTGAACATGAGCCAGCAGTGTGATGTGGTGGCCAAGAGGGTGAACACCACCCATGGATGCATAGCCAGAAGCATGGCTTCTAGATCAAGAGACGTATTACTGCCACGCTATACAACTCTGGTGCACCTGCAGCTGGAGTATTGTGTTCAGTTCTGGGCCCCTCATTGTTAGAGGGATATAGCAAGGTTGGAATCAGTGCAGCGAAGGATCACTAGATGGTGGCTGGTTTGCAGGAGAAGTCATATGAGGAGAGACTGAGGGAGCTGGGTCTTTTCAGCCTTGAGAGGAGGAGACTCAGAGGGGACCTGTTAGCCATGTACAAGTACGTGAGGAGGTGCCACACAGATGTGAAACATGATTCTTTTTCCTCTGCAGTGGAGGCCAGGATGCGTTCCAATGGAGCAAAGCTCAGGGAACCAAGATTTAGGGTGGATGCCAGGACCTAACTTCCCAACAACCTAACTTCCTGATGGTTAGGACCCCTAGGGTATGGAATGGGCTTCCACAGGAGGTGGTTGAAGCTTCAACGGAGAGGGTGTTTAAGGATAGGCTGGACATGCACATTGTAGAAATGTCATGAGTGGAGCCAGCTGGAGCTGGGGGTCAGACTAGATGGCCCAGGAGGCCCCTTCTGACTCACTCTGTTTCTATGTTTCTACCTCACAGGGTTGTTGCTGAGGGGATAAGTTTGACAGCAGCAGAAGGAGAATGATGGAAGCTGCTTGAGTTCTTCTAAGAATAAAGGTGGGATATAAATCTAATAAATTAACAAATAAATACATGGATAGAGAGAGGTTTCCAGACATTGTTGTCTTCTGCTTCTAAGGCTCTTGCATTTTCCCACTGCTGCTAGTATCATGTTTCTTATTGCAGGTCAGGCACTAAGAAAGAAGCTTTCTGATTGTTCATGCAAAGAGGTCCCTAGCTGTGAGGTCATTTCCTACCTGCCCAGCTGAGCTCTACTTTCCTGGCACATGCCAGGAATGGTGCCCTTTGCAGTCTATATTACAATCTGAGATGTGACCATTTCAGTTCATCCCTCTCTAGTCCTCTGCCTCAGTTTTCCAGCATGGGAACTGGAGCGATCCTTGGCTATGTCTGTCATGTCCTGAGAATGTGGGTGTCCCCCATCAAATGGGATTGTGTTGCTAGAAGCTGGAATGTGTAGGGAAAAGCTGCGGTGCACTGGAGCTTTATGGGCCAGTGTCTTGGAAGCGTGCAGGCATCAACTCGGGAGAAGCAACACATGCCCCTTCCCACCATGCTGTTTTACTGGAATGATGAGAACTCATTCAGACAAGGGAGGCTGCTCACCTGTGTATGCTCACGGACATCGAAGATTCGCTGGAGACTCAAGATGTAGCCCTCTGTTCGATCAGCATTGATTTTGTCGAAAGCCACCTCGGCAATTGTCTTTACTTTAGAAGAATTGCATGATGGGGAAAGAAGGTGTAAAAGTGGGCTCGGCTCTCCTGGGTGTTGCGGTGGATGCTCAGCCAACGAACTCAGGACCTGTATCCCGATCAAGAAGGCAAGTAGAAAGGCCATTCCGGATCTGTGTGGGGGACCGGGCAAGGAGAATCGGGAGCCCCTCTGGAAGAGCAGGCTTTCAAAATGCATGCATGTTCCTTTATATAGTTGAAGGAATCCACTAACATTTGCTTTGCTGGTGCACTGTGGCCATCACCTTTAAACCGATGTGCCCACAGTGCAAACACTGAGTCAATTATTAGAAGGTTCTGTGCTCTTGGTCTGATTCACGGACAGCTCGGAGCCCCAGTGCTTGGCTTTAAACTAACTCTGAAACCATTGTAGGTGCACCTTAAGTCCCATTAATTTGAAATAGGACTCTAAGTAGAACTAGCATCAGACACAGCCCTTAAAATCTGTTGAAAACAGTGGCATTGGGTAAGAGGATAACAGTGAACAAGTCGCTTGCTAATGCTAATGAGTACAAAGCAGAAGGCAAAATGTACAGTGCAGTCTTGTGTGTGTTGACTTCAGGCAAAGTCCATTACATCCATGGGGTTTACTCATGCGTAGGTGAACATGGAGGGTTGGATTTAGGCTTGTGCTACTGAGCTGGGGGAAGTAGCCTCAGGCCGTGCTGCGGGGGCACTTTGAAGGCACCCCCATGGCTGTCAGAACAGTGCTTGGGAAAGCAAGCCGGACAGCTTTCAGGATCGCCCAAGGGAAAAGAAGGATGAAGTGAATAAAAAGCTGCGGTGACCTGAAACAACTGGTGATCATGGTGGGGATGTGAGAACAGCCTGTCCCTCTTGTGGTGTCTCGTGGGAAGACGGAGAGGAAAGAAAAGGCGCAACAGAAATGATGATCCTGAGAACTGGGGGGTGGGGTTGAGCAAAAATCATGTATTATTTGCAAGTTTATTTAAAATGAAGCAGTTCAGGCCTATTTCTAACAGAAATGTTGTCGACCAGATCCCGATGTTGCTGGCACGGTCCCCAGGCTGCTCTTACATATGACTTGCATAAGAAAGACTTTGGAACACCACGTTCTCAAACTCTAGCACAAACATTAAGGTTCATATCATCTCTTCTTGCAGGGGGCTTTTCATGTTGCTGTGATATGTGCTTGCACAGGCACTGCCGTGTCCCTTCTGATTTTCTTTTGTTGGGAAAACACTGGTCTACAAATTTTGGGAAATTATCAGCCTCTGAGATAAAATGTGCTAATTCTTACATATTTTGATTAAATGAATTAGAAAACAGGTGATAAAGGTGCTGTTTGGCTAAAGTTTTCAACATAGTTGACGATAAAGATTTATACCCAGGCGAGTATATTTGCCTCCAAGGGAGGGAGGTGTCTGATGATCATGATGCCTTGTAACTTCTCGACAAAGTGCAGTAGAACAATGAAAATGGTACCACATGGAAGTGTATAGATTTATCTTCACTTTGAGACTAAAGATTGTTGCCTAACTGTAATTTATTGTTCTTTTATTGCAAGGTAAATTTGTCTTGGTCAGACCTACACATCATACAGTTACATCTGGTGGCTTGTGAAATATTATAATTGCCTAACATTTCTATGGGACAGTTGTGTAATATTTTCCCTCAGAAGTCAAGATGCCTCCAAACTGTGTAAGCAACGCAAATAGCTTCTGCTACATTTGTGGCGAGGTTACATTTGCATCTCAAAAGTGCAGAATGACGGCAGTGGTAAAAAAGGCAGACCACCCATATTTCGGGTGCAGAATAGGGGATCAGGACAAGAATTGGGCCCCTTGTTATTATTGCATTACATGTGCAACTGATCTGCATCATTGGCTAAACGAGAAGAAAAAGTCCATGCCTTTCACAATCCCAATGGTGTGGAGGAAACCCACCAAGTCCATGGCAATGGAGTTTCTTGGAAACAGCAAGGCAGATGACTATGAAAAACATGTGGAAAATTTGCTTAGGTCCTATAAAGCACTTGGTGCAAACATGTCACTGAAAATTCACTTCTTATACCTGCATATAGACTATTTCCCTTTGAACTGTGGGGCAGAGAGTGATGAGCATGGGGAGAGATTCCACCAGGATATTGCAGGCATGGAGAAGAGATGCAAAGGGAAATGGGGTCCATCCATGCTTGCCGATCACTGCGGGAATCTCTCCAAGGATGATCCTACCGCAGTTCACAAGAGAAAAGCTGAAAAGCACAGTTTAGATACTGAATAAAGACGGAGACTTGTTGTTTAATCTGATGTTAGAGCTTGTCAGTTTTTCATGCAAAAAGCATGAAAATGTTACTTGAAAATGAATGGAATGAATGGAAAGTTATGTTATTCCAATAAATGAATGGAAAGTTATGTTACTGGTATCAATTAAAAGATGAATTTATAATGATTAGTGTGGCACCATTCTCATTGCTATATCACATTTTGAAGAAAAGTTATGGAGCATAATTACACATCCCCCTTGTAATTATGAATTATTTTGATGCACTTTTGACCCAAAGCTGTATCTTGGAAACTGGAGCCAATTAATATTCATGGCTTAATTTTCCTTCATGAGCGACCCAATTCTGGTAAAATTTAGCGACTTTCATTTCTGAAGCTTTCTTCTTGCAGACCAGTGTAATGAGGAAAGAATTAGACCTAGCTGGCAACAGGGGAAGAGGGTGGGTTTGGGGAGTGGGCACAGGACCCCTTGGAAAACCTCTTCTCAGTGGGGAATATCTAGTGTAATGTCCCCCAGCCTGGTGCCCTCTATTGTGCTGGCCTTTGCCATGGGGAGTTGGAGGTGGGTGGGGGGAGTTAGTTGCAGGCCAACACTTCTGGAGAACACCAGGTTGGGGAAGCTAACCTAATGCAAACATTTTTATTATTAACTTTTCCATACTTGTGAAAGACTCAGTTGCCTAATGCTTTCCTTCTTTTTCTGTTACACCCACTCAGCAATTCGACCTTGATTTTGTTATGCAAGTAAGTGAATTTAGGTAACTGAGAACACATTTGTGAGGTTATGCTTCTACATACTGCCCTGGTTTGCACAGAATGGCAAGATGCTATAGTTTTGTTGCAGTTAAAATGAAAACCACAGTTTGGTGCAGCTAATTACATGCAACCCAGGCAATGGGGGTTGTTTGGGTGGTTCGCAACTCCCCAGAATCCATGGCGTGTTTTACAGTTCTGGGTGGTTCTCATGTAAGATCACAAAGTGAAGTATGGTGCCAAAAGAGGGTTCGGATGAAACTCAGTGGGATCTGTCCCTAGGGATGTGGGAAGAACCATTTGGGGATGGGGATCCCACAGATTCCCTGGGCTTGGCTCCCTGGACTCCAGTCTGCTTGGCAGCAGCCATGAGCCTGAGCTTCTGGTGAGCAAACGCGCTGTGCACAGAGCACTCGCTGGGAATCAAGCCACGTGTGCTGTGCAAGCAGTGCCCCTCTTTCACACCACCTGTGGCAGCCCAAACAGGCGTGCACACGGTGTAGAAGAGGGATGCGCAAGAGGTGCTCTCCAGGAATGGAGCCCTGCACATTCACTAGCAATGTCCTGCACCAGGTGCGTGGGATGCTGCACATGGTACGGAAGACAGTTCCCAGGTGTGCAGCCTTCACTCTGCAAGTGTTCGTGGACTTTGTCTTGGCTTGGCTTTCCAGGACCAGGCTGAGCACTAGAGGACGTCCCTGAATGCTAGAGGGACAGCTGGGACTGCAGATGAACATCGAGAAACACCAAATCATGGCTGCAGGTGCCAACACAATGAAGAAACTGTCATTGTGAGAAGTTTTGGATACTTCCTCTCCATCATCCATCAAAGGGAGACTGCAGCCAAGAAACTAGAGGAAGCTAAGACTTGGAAGGGCAGCAGAGAAGGAACTAGAAAAGATCGTCCAGGTATTTCGCTGGAGACCAAGGTCAGGATCATCCCCACCTTGCATTCTGGATCACTTTGTAGGGGTGTGAAATAGTTACAATAGAAATGCAAATTTCCTCACTGGAATGGAGAGCAAGTGACCTCTGAACAGGGTCAGACAGGTGCCCAGTTGTTAACTATAGATGCCATCTCTTCTGGTGGTTCTTCTGGGCTTCAGACAGAGGATGCTTTGAAATAGACTCTCTCTGCAGTAGAGGACATCTGGCCACCGCATTAGAAGTCACTGTTAGGTGGGAGGAGATGGCTGGCCGGCCAGCCACCCTGTTATTTCTCCAACCTCCTCTGCCCCTTTTTTAAAGAAAAATGCTTAGCCAAAACTTTGGCATCATTCTAGTGGATAGTTTATTGTGGGCTTGCAAAAGAGCATGGCTCAGGGACCACAGGTGGCCCTGTGTGACAGTGCTCCAGACCCCAAAAGAGGGGGCACAAAGAAGGTGAACTGCTCTGGGAATGGGCTCTGTGATTCTTCCATGGTAGCTCCGTCACTCATTGCTTCAGTGTCCCCAGTGAGCTGCACTTGAAGGGCTCTGACCCACTTCCAGGGATGTTCCAACAGGGTTTTTCTGGAGTACTGGCTGGGTTTGTTTCAGTTGTAATTATTTGCTTCTTTATACCATTTATATTCCACCTTTTTTTTCCTTCCAAAGAACTCAAGCTGGGTTACACAATTCTTCTCCTCTCCATCTTATCCTCACAACAACTACCCTGTGAGGTAGGCTAGGCCAAGAGTGAGTGACTGGTCCAAAGTCACCCAGTGAGCTCCATGGCTAATTGGGGACTGGAACCCAGTTTGTTGGTGTCCCATTCCCATGCTCCTAACCACTACACCACACTGGTTCTTGCATGCTAGTGGTCTATGAATGTGTGAGTGTATAGGCAGCACACTGCGGCCCAGGCCACCCTGCCCAACAACCAATGCAGCGCTTAGCATTGAAAAGTTTATGCACCCTGGTTTATAATCTTCCAACTTTTATTCCAACCTCCTCCCCTCATTTTCCCAAATGCAAAAGAGTAAGATGTGCTTAAGGACTGATGGCGTGTGTAGCTTACCAGTGTGGTGTTTTGCATTAATCCCACACACCAAGCACCTCAGCAATCAGGGAGCATCCCAGCCAAATTCACTGCCTCATACTCTCCACAAGGCCACCATACCACACTGTCTTGGGGAGCATGCACTCAAAGGGAGACCCCTGCCTGCCAGACCTTCTCAAAGGGCTTGGGCGTCCCCTGCTGGGGCTTCAGCAAGAACGAGGCTCAGCCTCACTCCCACATGGCACACACACAGCATCCAGGAAACATTCGTGTTGCCTTTCAGTCTTACTCTGCATTCCAAGGAGACAAACAGCTTCTTGTTCAACAGGGAGGAAAAATCAGTTTCCCCTGTGGTCATTTTGGGCTGAGCAATTTGACACAAGTAGACCAGTTTTGTGACACGCCAGGTTGTGTCCCATGCAGACAGCCGCGTCCCTTCATCACTGTTTGTAGTGGAATGCATGGGGTTATTTATTTATTTAAAACTTTTATAAAACAAGCAATATCACAATATAATAAAATAATGTATAACCAAGAAAAACAAATCAAATCAAAACTCTCAGGAAATCTCGATTAGCAGAATCAAGAGAATGTACATTTGGATTCACAGGAAGATGCTATGCTCAGTCTCAGCAGTTTATTGGCAGAACACCCAGGTACCCTCCCCCAATAGAGAAAAAAACCAGCAGTGCTATTGGGTAGCCAGTATACCAAACTGACTATGAGCTTCCAGAGCATAGACAGAGTTCTTTATAAGTTGTGGTTCACGTGCACAGTTTCAGGGCAGTTATGAGATTCTGAATGGGTGAAAAGGCAAGGACAATGGGGAAATGCAAGAACATAATACAGAAACACTGAGAAATCATTACAGGCATCAGGAAAAACATCACAACCAATTGAAGGCTTGAGTAATAGATAACAAATAAAACAATCAGGAATTACAGTAATCAAAATGGTATAAAATCTAAAAGATTTAAAACATTGTGTTTTTTGCTATCAGAGATACAAAATTCCTTAAGACAAAGCATGAGCTGACTAGGTATTTTTACATTGCAAAGGAAGCGCAGCTGCCCCTACATCAGCTTGCAGCATTGTTTTAATGCTGTTTCTGCGAGACGCTTGCCTGAGAATGAGCAGATTGTTTGCATGCTTGGGGCTGTTTTTCCTTTTCCCTGAGAAGGAATTAGAAAGGAAAAACCCTGCAGATGGGGAGGGGGAGAGGACAGGTGAGGCTTTCCATATTTTAATGTATAGAACATATAACTTTTATGAGAGCTACTCCAACAATACTTTGTATCAAATAACCTCTGGTGTGCATGGGTTGCTCTGCAAGAAAATGGCCAAATAATGGAGCTCCTGACTCTGTCTCCTTTGCCAGGCATATGGAGTTGGGCAAAAAGTTCTATCCCCTTTGAGTGGAGAGGAATAAGGGTACTGCTGCCAGATTTTATATCAAGGGACATGCAAAAGCATATCTTTGTATCTGAGGATTCATTTGAACTTCCACACACTTGCAAAGAATGAGAAAAGATGATGATGCTTTGTGAAGCATCCACAAGCTACTGTAAATGAAGGACCACAAATGCACAATAAATGCCTTGTGTGCAAGGGTGCTAACATTTAATAGCCATGCCTCAGAGAATTGGAAGGGATACTGAACCTCTCTACAGGCAAAGGCATTGGGTCAGAAGAATCGCCTGAAACCCCAAGCACACCAAGAGATGCTTCAGCCTTTTTAACACCTTGTTACATAACCAGAGGAAAAACAAAAACCACAAGAAGGATTTCAATTTAATGTTTTATTTTTGAAGCACCATCTTTTGGTTGTCCCTAGTGTCAGAATGTATTGCTCTGTAACTTGACATAGCACTTTGGAACTTTTTTGGTCAATCTTAGAGAACACATCTGATAAGTCTTTCTGGTCAATTCCATCCAATGTTGTGTATATTTCTCCCTTACCACATTTTCCCCACCAGACTCTTCATCAAGCTGTTATGTGTTTGTTACCCAAATGGCATGCTGTGTGAATTAGGATATAATTTGTGCAATTCATTCTGATTTTGCTACCCAAGGAGTGGGAAAACAACCAATACATAGGACAGGGTCTCCCTGGTCTACTCTTGTCTTACTCTAGTGATGTCTCCAGATACTGTCTCTCTGCCTTTCTCTTGGTTGTCTCCAATCACAGGAGCAAGAAACTTGCATCTTCAGGAACTTAAGATGACAGAGGAGCTGGTAGATTCTAAATCTGTGGCAAGCACCAGCTTCTGCACTCACACAGAGCAAAGGAACAAATATACACAGCCTGTCTTATCACAGAAAGCAAATTTTGCAGGCTATTGCTATTTTCTGGAACTTATCAGGGCAATCTTTTCTTGGATTCAAGAGTTTGAGTTCAGGCTTTGGAAAATATAAAACGGATTTTATGAATTGCGTGGTTCCATGGCTTCATTTGCTCTTAGCCCTGGACTGTCCTACACATGGAAATGCCTCAACCTTCCAGGACACACCTGGAGTTTAATCTTCCCTTGCACTTCTGCCTGGACTGCTCTTTTGACCACTGGGGCAGCTGGTAAGATTTCAGCAGAATGGGACTCGTGCGAGGCCCATGTGTCATTGTGGGAATGTGCGAGATCAAGAACAGTGCGGCCAATGCCAGGAGAAGGCATGTTTTCCTTTAAGTGATGATCCTGTTGATGGGCCTGGAAAGCTGTATCCTAGAAAAGAAAGCCATACACATCAAGTCTGCTTGGGCCCTTGACGCAGAATGCAATGCCAGTATTATTACTGAAAACAGTAAAGAGCCAGTGGCATCTAAAAAACCGGCAGAGTTATTTGGCAGAAGAGTTCAAGGACAGTGCCTCTTTATGGGCTGCAACTGCCTAAGTGGACAGTGACCCTGCCGAACTATAAACTATTAGGGTGCAATTCCATGCTTGTATAGGCAGAAGAAAGAAGGCTAATGACACCCAGCACCTCCCCAGCCAACATGCCTGACTATTGTTGCTGTTATTAAAAATTCTCCAAAGACTGCTTTCTCCAAAAAAGATAAGGCGTGACTCAAACGGAATTAAACCATGCCGACTTTAAACAGCGGCAACCATTCTTCATTAAAATATCACCACTGCTCAAAGGAACTTCAGTGAACAGGATCACCACAAGCAATGCCACACGGGCTTTCCGGCTGGGAGTTCCAGGCCAGTGCAGAGCCTGGGCTTGACACTGGAGGGGAAGCCTTTGGCGGGTGAGAGCAGTGCAGGGGCGGATGGTGTGGCATCTTCACAGGAGATGGGCAGCTACGTTCCTGGGCTTGGGGCAGTGCTAGGTACTAAAAAAGTCTGGGCTCAAGACCACTGGACAAAAAAGCGCACAATTTGGCATGTGCCAATTGACAAAGGCCCTGCAGTGTCGCTCCCTCATTGTCCCCAAGGACCCTCTCTGCTACAGGCACTGCCATTTGAAAACAGGAATATTTGGTCATGGGAGAAGAGGAAGGGTGGCAAAGCAACTTGCGAAAAGCATGGCGGCAGAGCTCAGCCAAAGGACACCGTGTTCTGCCCCACTCCAACCTGGCAGAACTAAAGAAAGAACTTGGATGCCCAAGAAACTCCAAGCACCGAGGTGGCGAGGTGCCAGAGGTGGCAAGACCACGGTAAGTTTTAACAGCTGTGGGGAAGCAGCCACACTAGCAGAAACTGCTTTGGTCATCACGTCTGCATGTCAAAAAGCGCCTGTTTAATGTTCTTCTTCTGTTGCTCTGTTAATGGTCCCCCTTACATTTAAGTGAGGGTGGGCAGCTCAGACAACGGAGGCCGAGGAGACTTGCCAGTGCAGTCTTTCAAACAGTCTGGGAAATTGTTGGAGGGTGGGTGGGGGAAAAATTCATCAAGATACAGGCATGAAACCAAGAGTTCTGCTCTTTGGCTGATGGATGGAGCTTCTTCATGTGAAGATGCAGTGTGGGCAATTTTATGCTTGAGCAGTTGGGAGTGGTGGAACTGGAGCATCGCTCATTCCCAGCCACTCAGAGCCAAGCATTTGCCAAAGCGCCCCTGTGACCAGCCACACAGAGAAGCAGCGGAAGCCTGGGAGATGCAAGATCTGATGCGAGAGGATGAGAGGTTCTGCCTCTGTCTTTGGGGTCTCTGCACTACCCTCCTTGCCCCTCTCTTTAAACCCTTCCCAATGAACATGGGGGCAGGAACTTGTCGTGTAAATGGATGGGGAAGGAAGAAAGGATGGCATCATTTTTGGAAAAGAAGTTCGTACCTCATGTTCAAAGATGTCACACTGCACCATGTCATTCTCGTCTAAAGGGGCAGAACCTTTTCCTTTCTGGTAAATAGTTGCTTTGCAGAACCCAAAACTCTGAAAGAAGAAGAGGAAGGGAGCAATGAATACACATGAAGAAAGGATACAGGATACCCCTCACTCCCATCTTCTGTTGGACCAGAGTGAACATCCATCTAGTCCATCTTGGCCAGCTCTACAATGCCAAGAAATGGGCAAGCAGAGGATGAAGGCCATGACCTTCCCTCACTGTGTCTCCCCAGCAACTAGTATCCAGAGGTGCACTGTTGCTGAACATGGAGGTTCTGATTCACTACCCTGATGAAAACTTCTCGTATACTTCTTCAGGAATCTTTCTCATTCTATTCCTTCCCCTAGAGGTTGGCTAAGCAGCAAACTGGGAAATGATAAAATCATGCGCTGCATTTAAGAGGCAGACAAGACCAGCTTAGGAAGGACTAACCAGCCTAGCTGGCACATCAAAATAGTCCAAATAGTACATTCTGGATTCTCCTACAAGTGAGAGCTATTGAATGACCCATGGAGGACCTTCCATCCATGGTTTAGTTTTGCTAGCTTTATGTGTCAATGAGGAACCCTGGCTTGTCCTTCCAGCAATGAGGCAGAGAAGGTGCTAGCCCTGACCTGGGCATCTCCTGGCCCACCAATGGTGGTGGTGGATTTATCGGTCACCAAGTTAAAGGCACGGGAGCCCTTTAAATGAAAGAGCCAGCAAGCTGCCTTTGGCCCCAAACAATTCCTTGGGATGGCCCAGCGGTGCCCACTTACCGAGTCCTTGCCGGTCTGCACGTAGCAGTCCTGATGGGCCAGACCTTGCTCGAATGTGCAGTTGGTGGCAGCAATTGCAAACTCCGTGTAGATAGAGTGAGGCATAGGCTGGGAAGACAGCAAAGAATTATTAGCCATTCTTGTGGGGGAAACCGCAGCACTGAGCAGAGTGAGTTATACAAAGGGCAGCATGCGATGCCGGAGCCCTCTGTTTCCCAGGGATATCTGTGCCCCCTCTCATCCCTAAGAGGGTCTTATCCTGATTTGCAGAACTTTGGGCCATCTTGCTCAGTATCAGTGCTGTATGGCCTCAGACAGAGTTCTGGGGCCCGCGTCACAGACCTGCTGGGCACCGAACCTGTCCTCTTATGCATATGCCCTGCTTCTCAGGTATGGGGCTGCCCCTTCTCTTCTTTGACAAGGTACTCAGAGCAACTTACAGGACTCCTAAAAAGAGAGGGGGGTGCTGCGTGCATCTGGAAGGGATGGTGGCATCTCTGAGAGAGACCGGTCTCTTCCACTCCTGGCACAGGAGGTTAGGAGTAGGGTGAGCAGGTGCCAAGGGATGGCCGGTTAAACACTCAGGCTCACTAGCGGCTTCTTTGTGCAGTGTGTGCAAAGAAATTCTTTGTGCAGAGTACTTCCTAAGTAGGCAAGATACACAAAGCCCGCAGGCCACATGTGCAGGAGCAGAATTCTGCTTGCACAGCAGGTGTACAGGCAGCAGGTGTGCAAGCCAGCTTCATGGACTTGTTTGCACTCAATGCCTCCTGTAAGGCCATATTAACACTCCATGAGGAGTAGATTTAGGACGGAGAGAATGCAGGACAGAATCTGGGGAGCCCAGATTTTCCCCAGGCCAACATCGCACCCCCAAGCCGGATTCACTACACTGCATGCCATTTGGAAGCCTACACAGGCTTCCTGAATCCTGAATATAGAGCTGCCCTAAATACTCAAGAATAGGGTTGCGGCGATCTTCCTGGAACCTGTCCCTTTTCTGTTTGTTGGACCTCCAGTGGGAGGAGGAATTCTGGTTATGCAACCTGCATCCTTCCTCTGCAGCCTATGCTGCTCAAACAAAGTCTCAAGCCACACGTGCACTAGAGGAATGCTGCTTGCGGGGTGTTCCCATGAGCTTGACGCCCAGCAGGTGGATGCTTGGCACGCTGAGGGCCAAGTCGGATTCACAGCTGCCGGAAAGCAAGGCCAGAGACCAGGAAGCCAACAGACTCCCACTCCCAATGCAGGTTCCTCATACACCCCTACTCAAGAACACAGAAGAACACTGGCTCAAGTTTTAGCAAGCCAGGTTCTGGCTGAACATCAGGAAGAAATTCCTGCCAGCTAGAGCAGTATGGCAATGGAACCCATGACCCTTACAAGGAGGGGGTGGGCTCTCCCATGCTCGAGGCGTTGATGATAGATGGACAGCCATCTGAGAATGATTGTTTAACTTGGAGTCTTGCACTGAGCACAGGGTTGGTCCTGATGACCCTCTGGCTGCTTCCATCTCTACTGCTATATTTCTAAGAAGAATCATGAACTCCCAGAAGACTTTGTTCGATTAAAACCCCCACTGACCTAGGAACAAGAGGGAAAAAACTGCACTGCACAAACACAGCACAGTTGCTTTAAGTAGGCCACTACAGCATTCCTGTAATGCCTCATCATAACCCTGAGAGCTTTGTAGGACTTTTATTGGAGTCCTACAATAAACTTATCTTGGAAATGTTGGAGAAGGCTCGCTCGGCACTCTTTCCCACCCTGGTACTGCCCAGCTGTCTTGGGTGGGATCTCTCGCCCCTTCGTGCAGACACTCCTGCCCATCTTCCTGGTGCCTTATGGGGTGTTTTGGGCTCCAGGGCCACCCACGCCCGGCCCTGCACTGCTCTCTCCGGGCCGCACCAGCAAGCAGAATGCCGAGCCGGGCAAGGCGGTGCTGCGGGACTTACCACGAACATCCCGCGTGAAATCTCAAGAAGCTTGTAGAAGACTGGAGCGTTGCCAGCATTGAAATCTGCGAGGGCTTTCTCAGCCGTAGCAACTATGTCAGGATTGCTCAGTGGTGCCAGGACAGGACAGTCGGGACATATTTTTGCAAGGTCTTCAACTGAGTCTATAGAAGGAAAAGCAGCGAAAGAGGGGGAAGAAAGAGAGAAGGTTGCCTTCTTAAAGTGTGGTTTCCGTTAGAGGCAACAGCCAGAAAGAGCCACAGGCAAAAGGGTGCGGTGGAAGCATGCATCTGATTGCTTCAGATGTTGGAGCGTGAGTGCATGTGGTTGACTCCAGATTTCTGCTGGATCAAAGGTGCTCGTGAAAGTGGATTTCTAGGAGGTCCATCTTGGAGAGTGGAGAACTCCAAAAATTGGGTGGAGGGGCTCTTCCCATTGTGGAAGGCAGATCCTGGATCCAACCCACAGTCATAATGGAGGAAAATAAAGTTTAAATGGCATTTTTAAAAGCATGCCAAATACTTCAAATGCATCCAGGCACTACAGCAGCACAGGGGAAGGCTGCTTGGGCCATGGGGGCCACTGAGTAGTACTTCTAGGATCCAAGCGGGAAGACCAGCCAGGAAAATCAGCCTGGCTCCAAGAAAATATTCTCATGAGGTTGGGGGTTGGCCTGGATGACTCACTGGGATCCCTGTCAGGCCTTCAGTTCAGCTGCTACTCCTCCTCCTCCTCACATGTGTGATTTCCTTTGGGACTTGGGCATTTCAGGAAAGACTTTGTGTTCTCCCTGCATCCCATGTGCCAGGATTGTAACCCTGCTGCTGTTCTAACCCACCCACCCCAATTTCCTGCTGCGTGCAATGTAGCACGTAGCTTGGCTACAGAGATTTAGCTGCCAGGGACCCTGAGAAGGAAGTTAAACATGGAAGAACATCAGTGCTAGCAGCTCCCACTCGTAAAATGGAAGCGAAAGGCAAAGAAAATAGGACCACACTGGGCCAAGCACAAGCAAATGGCCAGCTATTGGCTCTCTCAGTCCCTCAGCACAGCTGGGAACCCCGCAACAGCCAAATGGATTACCTGGAGATGAATGGCATTTGACAGCAGTCACTTTGTAGTCGTCCTGAACTCTGAGCATTCTGACGTCGCAGTCGGCTTCGACAGCCTGGATGTGGAAACGAAGAGAATCCGAGGTGGCAAGGCAGGCTAGGATGCACTTGCAGAACGAAGGGAAGCTAAGCCCAGTCGGACAGCACCCAGCTAGGAATTTACAGCCCCTTTTGGGGAGAGATGGATGCTGAGGTGGACACAGACGGGGAGAGCAGCAAGGACCAACATCTCTGGCTGGGCTAGTCCGTTGTCGTTCGCCTGGGCACCGGCGATGGGCAAGAAATGCCTCTAGGTGAGCCAGCTAGGAGGCTATGAGGCTTCTTTACATTGGTGCGCAATCCTAGGGGTTTGCCCATCCGCCCCCAAACTTGAAGAGTTACAGCCAATGAGCAGAGTGGGGGGCACAGGGAGGCTCAGGTCGCCCCCATGCTTCTTTGCTCGGCAGGACAGTGAAATGGCTGATGTCTGCTGTCAACGGATGGAGGTTTGGAGCAGGAGGGAAGGTTGCTGAGATGCTACCAGGGAACACGGAACCTTGGCAATGTTGGGCTCCTCCCTTTCCTCCTGCTGGAACACCCCTAAAGCCCCCCTGGGGGTTCCCCTCAGTCGAGCTTGGTGAAGCAGCTGCTGTGATTCTTGCGAAGGGGAAAGCCACTGTACAAAAGCTAAGAAAATGCCAACAACTGGTGGGTGGGTGGGGGGAGGAGGTGGGGGGGAGGCAGGAGATGTGGCCCTCTGGGAACCCCCAGAGGGTCATACTGGGGCTGGAATTGGACCTCATTCTGAAAGAGCATGGGTGAGGAACTGGCAGCCTCCCAGAGGTTCATGGACATCCACTCCTATCATCCCTGGTCCTTGGCCAGGTTGCCAGGGCTGTTGGCCATTAGAAGGCTGCACATGGAGGGCCACAGCCCTGCCTTAGTGCCTGCTGGTTGTTGGGATCCTTGCAGGCTTGGGAAGCCTCTGGCTGAAGGCAGCAAGGTGGCTCCCACGGCCTTCATCAGGGGTCTTGGCCGCCTCTGCACTGCAGCTCCACCACACACACCCTGGAGGAGCTGCTTGTGTCCCCGAAACAAATCAGAGGAGTGGGCTCCTCTCAGAGACTGAGGCCAACCCCAACCTTGCCTTTGGGACCTGACCTGACTGACTCCTTGGACCTTTGCCCCCGTACTGCTGCAAGCAGGACAAAGCTATTTGGGATCAAATGGATTATCCCTTAGCTGCCAACAGATCCCGTGTGGGCATCAGCACTGTGCAAATAAAAATCAGAATAACCGGTGGGCATTGTTCAACTATTGAGTCCATACAGGAATGAAGCAAGCCCATTCTCAGGGTGCTGGTGAAGAAATTCTCTGGATCCAGGCAATCTGAATTCTCTGCATGGTTAAGCAAAAGGGCAGACACTCACGTGACTTTGCAGTGCCCTTACTGTACAGTTTTCAGCAGGCACTGGGCTCACGACATGGCATTCTGTCTCCACTAATTTCAACTCAAGTAAGATTAGCTCTCCAAAGGGTCTCTGGGAAGGAAAAAAAATGAGATAAGACGATTAGAGACGATTTTCTTCATGTATTGGTTTTTCTTGCATGACTGTATCTTGTTTTGTTTGTTTGTTTTAATCAGCACATGACTTTAACCACACATCAGACTTGAATTTTCTCTAGTAACTGACGCACAAAATCCAATGCAGAACAGGAAATGCTGCAGAATGCTTCCAGTAGCTTTGACACTTCTTTCTTGTCAAGAAGCTGAGGTTTATGGTCCATTGCAGTTTTTATTTTGAGCTCTGTAGAACCCACTTTTGGGTGCAAACAAATACATTGAATCCCCATCTGATTCCCCTTGTTCAGGAGGGGCTGCAGGTTTGGTTCAGGATATGTGCAATGGCACCAAACCAATACTTGCCCGACATGTGGAACTGGTACTGTAATAGTGCTACAGGTGAGTAAAAATGGAACCATTAGTGTGCAAAACATTCATCAGAATTATCCCATTAATTTCATTTCTCAATTTGCTCCCACTTGATCAACCCTGTTCTTCCTAATGATTTAGAAATTTGCTTTTGTTTCTATGCTTAAGACCTTTCTGAACAAGAACACATAACGAGTCATGACGGGAAGCCTGAAGACAGGAACCTGTGTGCTTCTGAACAACAACAACAACAACCAAAAGTTAGTTAGCCCAGGAACTATTCCTGGTCCATCTTCATCCTTTCCTGCCTTCGCATTTTTTCCCCTCAAGTGGCAAAAATTGTTAAGTTTATTCCTGGAAAATGATATAAGGACCATGAGCTGGAAAAAGGATGTTTGCATTCCTTACTGAGTAAGAACAGCTCCTGGATTGCACAGTGAACCCCAGCTGTTTGTATCATTCTTCGATGGACAAACCCATGGCTTCCACAGTGGGAGGTGGGAGAAAGAAACCTTTGGTGCTGCAAAGTCTCGGCGTTGCACAGTCGAGAACCTGCCTATGATGCATTTCTGAGTTGGGGCCAGGACCGGGGGACCCCAAACCCAGCAGGGCAGGCTCACCACTTCTTGGAGCAAATGGGGACCTAAACCTTGCCATCTAGAGCATGGCCCCTGGAAGACTGGCAAGTCCACCGCTTGACTTCACTACTGTGATTCTCCAGGTGCGATGCTGCAAATGAGAGCCCCTTGCTTCCATGTACCCTTTGACGAGGCACTTACCCGGGGAAGCACCCTGATATTGTCGATCTGGTTAAGGGCGTGCTTATATCCATGCACAGCATTGTGGTTGATATGATACAGTGCTACGGTGGCCGCTTGTTCAGCCTCGTCGGAGTCACAGTCCGGAAGCCTTGCTTGAGACAGAACCACTGCATGGGCGACGCACCCCAGGGTCAGGCCCAGGAGCACCAAAGCTTGCAGGGATCTCATGGCTCTGGGCACAGAAGAGCTCGGAGGGAAGTTCTGCTGGGCGGGCGGATGGATGGATGGACAGACAGGCCCGAGAGCTCCCCTTTATGTAAGGCGCAACAGCACAGCCATTTGCATACGTGAATCTTTGTCCCAGAAAGTGCCTGCAAACAAGCTAAAGGGAAAAGTAAATATGTGGGAACATGAAGTCAAAGTTTTATTTGACAAGAGCAAAATTGCAAAGTATGCTAAAAAGATCTCCAGGGCAACATTCTTGCACGAACCATATTCCTGGCACATCCCCATGTATATACCTGCACTAAAAGGAAATATTGCATTATCCCTGTACTAAATTATACGGTAAATCATATACAAACTCACTGTGAGCTGTAAACCTGGAAGACTTCTGTTTAAATATCGTCTTAGCCATGAAATCACTTGCTGGTTTTATACAAGCCTGTAACTGCTGAAGAAATGCTCTGTACACATTGCAATAATTACACATAGTACCAAAGTATGTAATTATACTTTCTGCAAAGGAGAAAAGGCTCAATCCAGAAATCTCCACGTGTAAAATGGAGTTACGTGTGATTATTTGGTAAACACGCTATATTTCCAGACAGCATTTAACATAGTCCCATGCTTTTGATGTGTGAGTGAAATTAGAGGCCTGTGGACTTAGGTGGTCAACTTGCAGGAGGCAAGAAGCTCTTGCAGTGCAGGGGTCCCTGAAAACCCATTGTCACCAAATATCCTTCCTATATGTGTACATAAAGTTGCACCTATACACAGGTACACTGAAAAACTTGGAGTACAGGGACCTTTTTTGGCTGTACACACAGTGGATCTTGCACTGTACTTCAGCAAACTGAGGAAATTAATTCAGCCAAGAAGATTATGAATAAATAACATAGCTTTCTTTTGTTGCAGATACTTACAGCAATGTAAGAGCGCAGGACTGGGATTCAGGTGATCTGGGTTCTAGTCCTCACTCAGCCATGTAGCCACCTGGGTGACTTTGGACTAGGGTCTCAGCCCAACCTATCTCACAGGGTTGTTGTTGAGGGGATAAGCAGGAGGAGGTGAATGCTGTAAGCCACTTTGGGTTCTTTGTTAAAAAAATGGAGAGAGTGTATCTTTGGTCATGAACTGGATACCTTCTAGAGGCCACATGCATATGCTGGGTTTGGAGACACACATATGAGTAGGATACAGCCTCCACACACCCCTTGGATTTCCTGGGCCTGCTCCAGATACCCTGCTTGCTGCTTTATTTCGACTTTTAATGGTGGTAAAGACATGATTTGGGCTGCTTCCAGGTTGCTGGGAAAGTCCTGCCCTTGGACTACGAGCAAGGGAATCACCTCTCTCTGCTCTCTTAGAGGAAAAGGAGAGGCAGTGCTACCATGGCGGTAGATGCAGCGGTGTCTGGTAGGCCATCAAACCAGAAATGGCTTGAGGGGCTGCATGTGGCCCATGGGCCGCAGTCTTTGCATCCCTGCTATATATAAAAAGCGACTGAGCATGGATCGTGATTCGCCAGAGCAATACTATCTCCATTTAAGAGGGAGGTATTAATAGAGACCCTAAGGTCTGCTGAATTCTGTATCTTTCCATCTATTTATTTGGGGGAAATCTTGACAGAACTGGGGTGGGAGACACAAAATAGCTCAGTAAAGACTGAGCTTGCTCACTGGCATGAAATACTGACTGACTGGGGCGGAAGAAAGCAGTAAATGTAATGTATCGATAGCAAGTATGACTTACTTGTCAGAATGGCAAGCCGAGCATTCCACACTGGAAGAGCTTCTCGAAGGCCCAGCTTGAGTCACAGAGCTGGCAAAGCTGCAGGAAAAGCTGGCAGAAATTTCCCTGTGAGGTATGATGAAATTTGACTCAACTGGAAAGGAGTGGAGGTTTAGGAAACCGTGTCTGGTATGAAGAAGTGGGGTAGAGAGGTTTTTCACTCCAGAAAATGGCTGTTTCCGCAGTTTGGGCAGGAAAAATATGTGTTCTTTACACATGTTTAATGCATGGAATTTGCTGTCATAAGAAGTAGCCGTTTGCTTAATGAGGCTTTAATGGAAGATTAGACCAATTCATGGAGAAAAGGGCCCATCTGTGGCCACTGATCATGATGTCCATGTGAGCCCTACCTGTGGGTCCTTGGAATAGACACAGGTAGGTTTCCACCTGCTGGGGAAGCAGCAGTGAGAGATGCCAGGGCTAGCCCTCCCATTTGGTGAAATGAGGTGATGGCCTCAGGCAGCCAGTGCCGGGAGGTGACAGAGGTTATGGAGTTGAGAACGATACCACACGATGTGCCCTGCGCCCCTTAACCTGGGATGCTGCCCTCAGGTGTGGTGGAGGATGCCGCCCCCAGCTGATATTGGAAAGTCGAATGGGAGGACACCCTTTTTTCCCAGCCTGGGCAGCTCGATGTCTCGGGCTGGTCCTCTGATTGCTTTCCTTGGCCCCTCTTTGTGGGTTCCCCAGTGTCACCATGGGATTCTTGGGCTTGATCTGATCCAGTCAGCTCTCCTACGATCACTGATACTGCCAAGATATGGGATTATTGACAATGCACAAGAGAAGAAGGGGAATGGGTTCCCCCGGGGCAAGGCATCAAACATGCTCAAAGTCAAAAGCTTAGCTTTAAAGGAGAGTTTATGAACAAGGTTTAAGTCAACAAGCCTGGTTTACACCATTGAAAAATAGCCAAAACCAACAGGACTTGATGTAATCCGTGACAAGTTCATGGCCAGAGAGTTGCAGCAGAAAACTAGTGGCAGTGGGGCGGGAGCGAGGGGGGAAGGCTCCTTCCTCCTTTCTGCAGATTCTGCAGCTTTATTCTTTCTCCGAAGGAGGCCTTCCAATGTGTGGTTTACAGGATGCGCTTTTACACTTACCAGGCACAGCATGGTGGCACTTCTGCCCCCTCTTTGTGTCGTGTGTCATGTGACCGGCCGTGGCCGCATGCAGAGCAGCCGCCTGACCCGCCCCGCTGCCCTTTGGCGCCAGCCGCGCCACGGCTGTGCTGTAGGCTGTTGACGGTACAGAGCCTGCCTGAGGATGGGACATTGCAAATTTTAATTTCCCCCACATTTCAACAGTTCCCTTTTTAACTTTAGTTTTAATATTGCATTTTACCCTGTACTGCTGCTATACCTCTGTGCTGATTTGGTTGCAATTGCAATTTTATTATCTCATGTTACTTTTTTTCTTTCTTCTTTGTGTGTTTTAAACTTTTGTTAACTGCCCAATGAGCCTTGGTGGTTAGCAAATGAAACAAATACATAATAAATAAGACAGATGACTGGGCTTACCATGGGTTGTTCTCCTTCACCTTTCCCCACCCTTGGTTCTCCTGCTGGTGTCCTAGGCAGGGATGTCTGATAGATCAAGTTTGGGGATGGGAATCTGTCATATTTATCTCAGCTCCCCACCTCTCTCTGTCCTAAATCTACCTCGCTCTAAAAGTTTGCTTGGGGATCAGCCAGAAAACATGTTCACATAGAGATCTGCTCCCACATACTTGACTTGCAGGCTTCACATATTTTGCACAAAAATGATGGAATGTATGTATTTTGCACAAAGAATTATATACCCTGTGTATTTTGCACAAAGAAGCTGCTCGGATTCCCAAGCATCTGTGCACTTGATCCTAGCTTGGCACACTCCGTGGCCAGGGCTTAGCATGGGAAAGAACTCTGGTTAGAGTCTGGTTGGAAGAGAGCTGGATTCCAGGCAGCCATTTGCATTCCCCTCCCTTCTGCGAGGACGAGGGCTTTGCATTCACGTCCGCCTCCCCTCCCCCCACCCTGCTTTGCACTGATGCCAAAGTGGCACTTTGGAGCAAGTATCACTGGCTTGTGACCCGTTTTTCAGCAGGTTGGAGGAAGAAATGTGTGCAATTCCATTAGCATGTTGTAAGAGGAAGTCCAGTCCTTCCAGGTCACCCAGTACATGTTCATTTGCTTGGCCAATGTCCTGCGAAGTGTCTGTTATCAAAGTGCTGTAGGCCTCACTCGTGGACATGGCAGCCCTGGGGAAGAGCTATCTAAGAGCAAGCTCTTCCCTCCAGAGCTGGCCTCAGCAAGGTGCGTTTACCTGTATCTTGCCTGATCTCCTGCTTTGCCATGTTGCTGCAGCCATGGATGGACTGTGGATAGATGGGACCTTCAAGACTTGGCTTTCTCTTCTCCGGAAGGGCTGTCCTCTGTATGGTACAACACTTGGCCATTCCACAAAACCTTAAGGACATCTGCCTGCATATCGGAAAGCAGCTGAAATGCCCTCTCCCATTTTCATGGTCCTATGGACATGTGTGTAGTTCTGCATGTAGAGGGGATTTCATTCTGCCTTTAACTTACACAGATCGGAGAGACTCGCACTCTGGGTTGCCTGATACAGTGGAAGCCTCTCTGTGACTAATCTGGGAAAGAGCTGCGCAATTCCCTGGATGCAAACCTGGCACCCCAGGACAGAACCTTGCTTCCTGCACACCTGCTGCAGGCTTCTAGGGAAGGACGTCTCTGCAGGAAACAGTGAAATGTAACACTAGGCAGTTTCAAACAGAGTTGCTGAGTTAGAGGAAGTAATTGTTAGTGAATTAGCAAGTGAGCTACTGAAAGGAGAGACTAGCTGGAAATACCCCTTCCAGAATGGGAATCTCTAAGAAAAAAGGGCCGTAAGGAGCTCCAACATGGGTATCAAAATGGCGAATACATGTCAGTGTGAGCAAAGTATAAGTCAGGCCACGCCGGGGCAAAAGAGCCCAGCTTCATGTATAAGGATAAGCTTATGGGTTCTGAGCTGGGGGCCACTGATCATGAACGAGATCTTGGGGTCCCGGTGGACCGCGTGATGATAACGTCCACCCAGTCTTTCGCTGCTGTGGGACAAGCAAGCTCAATGTTAGGCAGAATTAAGGAAGGACCTGCCAGTCTCCCTCTTCTGTGACTAAAATATGTGCTGTGGCCAGACTTAGAATACTGTGCATCGTTCTGGTCACCACATCTAAAGAAAGGGTATTATAGAGCTAGAAAAAGTGCAGAAAGCGGCACCTCAATTGAACAGGTCTCTTGCAAGGCTGGTGGTTGTTTGCTTAGAAAAAGGGTGAGTAACGGGAAACGTGACAGGGATGTACAGGGCATGTATGGAATGGAGAGAGTGGATGGGGGGAACTTTTTCTCCCTCAGTCACAATACTAGGCCCCAGAGGGGTCATCCCATGAAGCCGATGGGTGGGAGATTCAGGACAGAGAAAAGGAAGGGCTGCTTCACCCCGCACAGAGTTAAGTGATGGATTTCACTGCCACAACATGTAGCCATGGCCACCAGCCTGGGTGGCTTTGAAGGGGGCCAATGCATGGAACAGACCTGATGGCCAGGTGCCTTTTTATTTCGGCAGAGGCAGTGTGCCGTTGCACAACAGTGGCCCGGCAGCATGGGTGGGAGGCTGCTCTTGCACTCACACCCTGTGTCAAGAGTGAAAAACGCACCCAAAGAGAGTCCACGGGGAGTACAATCCAGAGAACATTTACAGTTGATTCTGACATACAGGAAAAAAACGTGTGCTTGTAGGCAATCCCCAAAATGACTACCCATTCGATGACCTACCAGTTACATACAGTTTAGAGGAGCGGTTGGGGTCAGGTGTAGGGTGACATAGGCACTCTGCTAATGGCACAGTAGGGAAAGACAGGAAGGGATGAACAGAATACGAAAGAGAAGAACCTTCAGGAAATGTCTAAGGAGCACCTAGAAAGCAAAACTTGTGTTGCGGTCCAAGCAGAAATCCATGTTGTCTTCAGGACAGGTAAACTATTAGCATATCTAAGATAATTCCTCGCCTTCAGAGGTGAGGAGAGAAATCATCGTGCCCAAGGTGTGTTTGTGGAGCAAGACCTTTAACATGGATTCCTGAACTTCAGGCATCCCATCTTAAGTCTAAAAGCTGTCCTTACAGTGTCAGGCTTTCATCAGCCATTTAATGGCAAAGCCTTTGTTCATTTTGTCCCGACACCTACTTATGGGTGCCTAGGGGGCAGCTGGTGGGCACTGCATGACTGGAATGTTAGACTTTGATCTGATCAAGCATGGCTTTTCCTCTGTCCTCATGTACTTGTGACATAAAGGCTTGCCTTATTTCGCTGAATGTATATCCTGGGTTTTGCCCCCAAATGGCACTCAGTGATAAAATATAAACTTAAAACAGAATCTTTGTTAAAACAGAGCATGCAACTCCCACCCTGCAAAATAACAACAGCCAGCCAATCAAATCTCCTTCAGCAATAAATCAGCTTACATATTACAGCCCTGCCTGAATAAAAATACCTTTGTCTGCTGGGAGGAATGAGGCAGCCCATGGGGGGGCGGGGGGGGGGTTCACAGATGTGGGGTAGCTGCTTCAAAGCCCTGTCTCACATCCCCACTAAATGTGATCCCATGGAGGAGGAGTTTCTTGAACTGATGCAGAATTGCTGACATGTAGATCTGAACAGCCCTTGACCTATCTTTGTGCATTGACAGTGCGTGGAACTGATCAGACAAACCGTGCTTTGGGCTATATACTCTCACAGATAATGGCCATGGAAAAATTCAACCCTCTTCTAAAATGTTGTACAATTCCAGGTCAAATCAGCCTATACTCTGAGTTAAACCATCACTCAAGGTAAGGAGATAAGATCAGTTTATCTTTTGTTTATTTTGCAAAGTCCACAGGGTGCTTCCAAATGAAGCTTTTCATTGTGCAATTGCCCAGCCAAATATGTGGGATTTTAGGATGTGAGATGGAAGAAGTCCAGATATTAGCGTTTTTCATTTTTAATTCTGTGCTTTCCCACCACTCCTTTTGTGATTTTTGTTCCCATAAGGAAGGAAAAATGAAACAGCAGGAAATGCCCTCTTTCTGGAAGTTCTAATAGTTTTGCCCGAGGAAACACAAAGAGAAGCACCCAAATCTCTATTCTTTGTGGGCAACTCTGATTTCGATTGTATCAAAATTATCAGATCTTATCCACTTATCAAATCCAGAAGAATTTCAAGAGGTTTCCAAGGACGTTGCTTGGAATGGCATAAGAGACGTTATATGTGCTGAGGTCAGGAATGTGAAACGTGTGAGAATTGAAATTGCATTAATTTTTTAATCTGATTTTCGTTTCTTACGTTTTCAGTCTGCCCAATAACAAAGGTTCTGCAGATGGCTTAAATAACACTGAAAGAAAAAGATGCAATACAAAGCAATGAGCAGCATAGGAAAAACAATATAAAACATGTAAAAACAGCA
Source organism: Varanus komodoensis (assembly GCF_004798865.1). NCBI lineage: Eukaryota > Metazoa > Chordata > Lepidosauria > Squamata > Varanidae > Varanus > Varanus komodoensis. Next base: position 1,836,149 of record NW_025335727.1, on the reverse strand, counting down.
ATAAAATGGGCAGAGTCTCCTTACCAATGGTGGGAATGAATGCTTGGACTCATAGGGAAGACTGAATCTCCTTGAACCCCAGGGTTTGTATTGGTGAGGTTACCCAGACCCCCTGCAGTTACTGGATCCCTGGCAGTGGTCCTCACAGCCAGAGAGGTCCGCCTGGCGCCGTCGTTATTTGTTTTTCGGCGCCAGGCGAAGACCTTTTTATTTAAGCGTCATTTTAATTGTTAACAGTATTTGCTTATTTATCTGGCCAGGGCGACTTCTTTTATATTGTTATTTATTTTATATTGTTATTCTTGTTTTATATTTTATGTTGTGAGCCGCCCCAAGGCTTCGGAGAATGGGGCGGCATAGAAATGTTTTAATAAATAAATAAATAAATAAAATTTACAAGCTTTTAGAACATATACAGAGTGTTATAGATTCTGAGTCACAGCAGCAGAGCAGATGAAGATGAAATAAGGGGAACACAGTCTACAGAATGTGAGAGATCTGGCTCAATACAATAGCATTGATTACAGGAGATTACCATAAGGATCACTGAGGCACAGGGATTATTGTGGGCCTTGGCACGCAAATAAGGGTGACTGCGATACTGCTAGAAAAACTTGTCTGGCCACCTTATCAGTTTTGTCTGTTGTTAGCCCAAGAATAGCCAGGGGTTAACCTTCCTTGGGAGCCCCATTCTGCAAAGGCTTTGTCCAACCAAAGGTAGTAGCCATCTCTTAAAGGAACAGCTTTGAAAATAATGCTAAACAGAAGCCTGCCTTACTTCTGGCACTTTCTGAGAAAGAGGCACAGAGATGTTGCAGGTTTCTCTTTATGCTTTTAAGATCTCCTTTAACTCTATTGTCATCCAGCAATCCAACTGTCGTCCTTGCTGGTTTTCTGCTCCTGCTATATTTAAAGAATTATTGATTGTTTTCCTTGATGTTGTTATGATATACTCCTAAAATGCTTATCTGCATCTCTTATTGTCTACTTGCATCTCCTGCATACAACCTTGTCCACTGTTTTGTTTTCATCATTTGGGCAAGACTTCCATATTCGGAAGGAAGCCTTTTCCCTGATAGTTTCCTTGATAATGTTTGTCAATGATGTTGGTAATCTCTTTGACTTGGTGTTACCTTTTCTAACCTATGGTAAATCTTCTAGCCGGGCTTCTATTACCGTGGTTTAGAGCACCCTCCAAACATTCTGAGGGGATGTATCCCTCCAACTGGGTCAATTTGCTGTGGACTCCAGCCAAGGTGGTGTGTGTGGCCCAGGAGGGCAACTGGTCCAGGATCTGATGCAACCTACTGCTCTCCCTGCTCACAGGTAATTTTAGATGAAGGTGACGCCAGTCCACGAAAGCCGAAACCGTAGTACGTTTTTCTTTGTGCATGCATGTGTGGGGACGGATTCTTGCAGGAGTCAGAAGTCTCTGTTGCTTTTGTTGCAAACCTAAAGTTGACCACTGTTCCAGAAAGACATAGCTAAGAGACAGCATGGTGGAGTGGTTAGGACTGCCAGATAGGAGATCTCAGGAGATCTGAGCTTTAGTTCCTGCTCAGCCACAGAGCCAGCTGGGTGACATTGGGCCAGCCACAGACCTCAGCCCAACATACCTCACAGGGTTGTTGTGGAGATAAAACTGAGAGCAGCAGGAAGAGAAAGGTGTAAGCTCTCTGAATTCGTTGCATGAAAAAGGATGGGATGTAAATCTAAGAAAGAAATGTAATGAGAAAGTTGCAATGTGCACTTGTGTCCAGGAGATGGCTCTTGTGTTGTTCTGCGCAGGCATTTCTGCTGTTGCCTTTGAAAGGGGCCAATTCAGAAATACAGGAAGGTTTTCTTTTAAATAACAATCCTCTCCGAGTTGTGCTTGCAACGAGCACACGAGTCTCTTTACATGCGGGGTGTTGAGAAGGATGGCCACGGCCCCGTGACTGGGCAGTCCTTTAGGAATTGCTGCATTTCCCGCTTCCTTCACCCACTGTGGAGTGCCGGAGACTTTGTGAATTTTAGAGTTGCCTGCACTCGGTTATAAAAAATTCTCTCTGGTTTGCACAGTGAAGGAGATGCACTTTGAACTCCTTCCTGCAGAGATACAAAGGGCAGTTGGTGGACTATTTTTGGAATGAGACCAATTTTTCTCTCTGCAGTATATATTTTTAATACCATTTATTGCTCTTTGGCCTTCACATGCACACAGGCACTAGCTAATTTTATTAATTCATTTCATTTACATACCATACAATTACTGAAGCTCTCTGGGCAATTAACAACAATTTACAAAATGAATACAATAATAAAAATAGATGCTAAAATACGAATACAGTAATAAAATTCCAGTACAATGAAATGCAGACTAACTTTCAATAAACACAATTTAAGCAACTGCGATAATTCAACTTAAAAAGTGATAAGGATTTTAGAATTGTTGTACATCACAAACTGAATATGAGTAAAAAATATGATGTGGCTGCAAAAGCACATAAAGTACTAGGTCCTCCTTGCGCAATTGCTTAGGCCCCATCTTGAGTTCTGTGACCAGTTCTGGGCATCACAGTTTAAGAAAAATGCAGACAAACTAGAAAAGATTCTGTGGAAGGCAACAAAGATGATTGCGGGATTGGAAACAAAGCTATACAAGGAAGGAATTGGGAACATTTAATCTCAAAAGGAGAAGACTGAGGGGAGATATGATAGCACTCTTCAAATACTTGAAAAGTTGTCACAGAGAGGAAGGCCAGGATCTTCTCTGTGCAGGACACAAAGAGAGGACTTGAGTTACAGGAAGCCAGATTCTGGCTGGACACCAGGAAGGGTGCCCTGATTGTTAGAGCAGATGGTATTTTATTTATTTATTTATTTATTTATAACATTTCTATGCCGCACCCATCGCTGAAGCCTTGGGGCGGCTCACAAGGAAAACAAATAAACAAAGCACAGAACAATATTAAAAATTTGGAGTTCTTGGCGATAATATAAAACCATTAAATAAAACACAGATTAACAATTAAAATATCGTTTATATAAAAAGGTCTTGGCCTGGCGCCGAAAAACAACGACGGCGCCAGGCGGACCTCTCTGCAGAGCGCATTCCATAAGTGGGGCGCCACTGCAGAGAAGGCCCTCCTCCGGGTACTCACCCTCCTAATATTTTTCATGAAGGGTTCCCGGAGAAGGGCCTCTGCTGCCGATCTTAAGGGGCGGGAGGGCATATATGGATGCAAGCATTCCTTTAGATAACCAGGTCCCAAGCCATTGAGGACTTTATAGGTGATAACCAACACCTTGAATTAGGCCTGGACTTCAATGGGGAGCCAGTGAAGCTGACGGAGAACTGGGGTTATATGAGAACAACGCCCAGTCCCCGTCAGCAACCTGGCAGCTCTATTCTGCACCAATTGAAGTATCTGGACCGTCTTCAAGGGCAGCCCCACATAGAGTGCGTTACAGAAATCTAATTGGGAAGTTACCAATGCATGTGTCACAGTCGCCAGGCAGTCATTCTCCAGGTAGGGACGCAGTTGATGGATCAGCCGAAGCTGAAGGAAGGCGCTTCTCGCCACTGCTGTTACCTGAGCTTTTAATGTCAGCTCTGGGTCAAGGAACACTCCCAAGCTGCAAACCCTGTCCCTAAGAGGGAGTGCAACCCCGTTCAGGACAAGGTCCAGGTCCCCCAACCCGAAGCCCGATCCACCTACCAACAGGACCTCCGTCTTGTCTGGACTGAACTTCAATTTATTGGCCTTCATCCAGCCTTTTACCTCAGCCAGGCACCGGTTCAGTACAGCCACTGCCTCACCTGGATTAGTTGAGAACGAGAGGCAGAGCTGGGTATCATCAGCGTACTGATGATTCCGCAGCCCACACCTCCTAATGACCTCTCCCAGCGGTTTCATGTAGATGTTGAATAGCAAAGGGGACAAAATGGACCCCTGCGGTACTCCATGGCAGAGTTGCCATGGTACAGCGCCAAAGTCCCCCAGCACCACCTTCTGGAATCAGCCGTTGAGGTAGGAGTGGAACCACTGCAAAGCAGTGCCTCCGACCTCCAATCCCGCTAGCCTATCCAGAAGGATACCATGGTCGATGGTATCGAAAGCCACTGAGAGGTCCAGGAGAACCAACAGGGATGCACTCCCCCTGTCTCTCTCCCTGCACAGGTCCCATGACCTAGGGAGGTGGCGGGCTCTCCCAAGTGGAGGGATTCAAGGGACAGTTAGACAGCCATCTGTCAGGGATGGATCTGCTGGCTGTATTGGCCTCTTCCACTCTTCTGAGCTTCTATCTAAAGGGTTCCTGCAGAAAATGGACCTCTTGCCCACACGAGAAGAACATAAACACAAATATGCAAAACGCATTGCAAGCAAACAATAGCACAGCCATGCAGTCATGTGTAGCATTTGCTCCAAAGCTGGATAAATGGTCTCTTGACCAAGGCTAAGTAAGTGGCAACAAACAGAACAGGAATCAAACAGGAATCCTTCTTCTCACTTCCTGGACTATTGTTTAGATCTTTCTTATTTTGAACCAGGCCTGGCATAATTTTCTTCCATGCTGTAGATATAGAAACATAGACACAGACCAAGTCAGAAGGGGCTTTCTGAGCCATCTAGTCTGACCCCCCGGCTCCAGCCAGCTCCGTTCATGATATGCCTACCATGTGCATGTCCAGCCTAGCCTTGAACACCCTCACTGAGGGGGCTTCAACCACCTCCCATGGAAGCCCATTCCATACTCTAGGGCTTGGGTCCTCAAACTAAGGCCCACGGGCCAGATCCGGCCCCCCATGCCCATTTAACCAGCCCGTCCCAGAGGTTTTGCACTCGCTGTGCTCATGCACAGGTGCGCGGCTTGCTTTTGAACTCGCTCGGGGAAAACGATCTCCTTGCAAGCAAGCCAGCACCTTGCCCCGCATACCCCCCCATCCCCTGCCCCCTCACCAGCCCGTACCCCCCCGCTGGCACCTGTCAACTGATCCCCTGTTGAAAAAGTTTGAGGACCCCTGCCCTAGGGGTTTGAACTGTCAGAAAGTACTTCTTGGCATCCAAATTGTTTAGAGTTTGAGTGGGGGTTGGATTAGATCTTGTGGATCCAGCGTATCCCCAGATCTGCCCGTGCTGCACTCTGACACTCCCTTTTAGTGTCTCTTGATAATGGAGTTGATTCCATTAACTGCAAGAAAGGGCAGTCGAAGTTTCCTCAGGGGCTGGGAGAAGGTCCTGACATCAGATGACGGTCCAGCTTTGGAGTGGGGAGATGGCTGCCGAAGGACACAAAAGGGATTTTGATGAACACATCACTAGTAACGTGAAGACCAACAATTTCAAAAGTTCTTTAAATATATCAGAAGCTGGAAACTAGTAGGAGGTTAGTTGGACAATTGGTTGACAAGAAGTTAAAGCAATACTAAAGAAAGATTAGGAAAACAAAGAGAATTTTTTTCCATCTGTGTGTGGAAGATATTTGGCAGATACCCCTGTGCTTGAATGGATATTTTCAGGAAGGAAGTTTAAAGAGCTAATGCAAGTAGCACTGACAAGAGACCAAATCAGACAACACTTAAAGCATCGAAATGTAAAATTGCTAACAAAATTGTTCCAACAAAAATATGTAACATGTCCCTAAGATCAACTGTTGTACAAGAGGCAAATAAGTCCAATTTTTAAGAAGAAATCCAAGTGTTTACAGATTAGTAGCTTAATGCCTGTTCCTAGTGAATTGTATTGCTAAAGATAAAACTAGTAAGCTCAGAATAAGTCTTGCTAAGGAAAGAATCAGCATAGTTTCCATAAAGCTAAATTTTGTCTTGCTGTAAATTCACTGAGAGTCTCAATAAACATGTGGGTGAGATTATTTGTAAACAGTATTTACTAGCACTTCTAAAACAAGATATAACATGATTAAGAATTTGGAGGAAGCAAACCAAAGAAATCTGCAATTTGAGAGTTGCGACGTGCAGAAAAAACATCTTTCGCACAAAAATGAACGAACAAACAAGCAAACAGAAGACTGGCATCAGCGTCTGACATAAGCACTCCAACCGTTTCCCTCCCCTGCTTTGTTGTTATGGGTCGCTGTACATGTTAGATGTTGGGAGTGAGAAAGGCGACTGCTTTGGGCACACCATCTCAAGGGCTGCTGGTTGGTCTCCAGAAGAAGAACCAGAGGAAGGAGAATTGATGTGGGTGGAGGGAGACTTGGAATGTGGACCATCCCGAGACGTTGGGATGAAAGAAGCGGAGGTGCTTCTCTCAGAGCCAGATCTGCAGGTGGGCAGGCACTCACTGGGGAGAACCAAGATGTGCAGTTGGCAGGAAGGGCCTAGGGGCAGGGGCGTTTCTCGGAGACAGACGATTTGGGCACTGCTCCTGATCCCATGGCATGGTGTCGTCAGAGCAGGGTGTCTCAATTAGAAGATTGCTGTGCAGAGCGGAAGTGTGCTCATTTTCAGAAGGGCCCTTGTGAAGGGATGGGGCCCAGGCATGTTCATAAGGAGAGTTCCTGGAGGTGAACACTAGATTGGGTTCAACAAACCACTCTGTGCATGCTCAGAGATTCATTCTGGGTGTTTGTGCATCTGGAAAAGACTTTGGTCAATAAAATATATTTTGCAAGAATGGTCTGCAGCTTCGAATGTACAGTGGGAGGAACCCTAGCTCTTTACACAAGGGAGATTTTAGGGATGACCTTTTAAAGGTGTTGCAACATTCTAGTGACACTATTGTTGTTCTTACTATTATTATATTTCAGTACCACTCAATGGGACTGCAGGTGGCGCAGTGGTTTAAACCGCTGTGCTGCTGGGCTGGTTGATCGAAAGGTCGCCGGTTCGAATCTGCACAACGGGATGAGTTCCCATTGCTCCATCCCAGCTCCTGCCAACCTTGCAGTTCGAAAGCATTCAAATGCAAGTAGGTAAAAAGGTACCACTTCGGTGGGCAGGTAACAGCGTTCCATGCACCTCGGAGTTTAGTCATGCCGGCCACATGACCACGGGGACTGTCTGCGGACAAACACTGGCTCCCTCGGCTAGGAAACGGAGATGAGCACCACCCCCTAGAGTCAGGCATGACTGGACTTAATGTCAAGGGGAAACCTTTACCTTTTTACCTTTTACCACTCAATAGCTGAAGTTTTTAGGGTGGTTCACAGTAACACACTGTTTGAGCTTGCTTGAATTGCCTTATAAGGAGGGTTGTGAAAAGTAAGAGCTGGCTTTTCAACAGTAGGAACATACTGGGCACTCATCATTTCTTGCTTACAATTGTTTAAGGTTCTACAGTTAACCCCATGATCCTCCAGTTCAACTCCTGTGCATAACTAGCACTTTGAGCAGGTTTTTTTTCATAGCAGGGCAAATGAGGTATTTAATTGAGATAGCGAAAAAAGCAGGATTTCTTCTTGTGTGTTGTGCTATTCAGCCACACCACAGTGCCATCTAGAGGTTATGTAGCAGAAAAGCAGAGAACGAAGAGCTTGTGCTGTAGTGTATGGATCTCTTGTGACAAAATTGAAAGCAGCTGTAGTAGATTGCCTATTAACAGCCTCAGGGAGAAAAACACTAAGTCTCCTGATTTCTAAAAAGAACAATTATTTGGGTTTAGCATTTGATGGGAAGGCACTTCTCCATACCCCTACTTTCGTGAGAATATTTATTACCCCTCCACACACACTTTTCATATAAGGAACTTGTAGGACACTAGATGGTCTGTCTGCCCCATTCCCACATTTTATCTTCACACCAACCCTGCAAGGGAGTGGCTCTCCATGTTAGGCTGTGGAGATCCTATACTGAAAAAAACACACCTTGTATGTCAAGGGCGGCATGCATCCTCTCTCCCACCATGGAAACTCCCCTCCAGCACCACTGAGAATTTGCTGCTGCCACAACGCCCCTTCCCACACTCTTAGAAGGAAACAAGGTACAGCAGACTCCCAGCTATCTGGCCTAATGCGGCGGAAGGGCAGGCCGGATACCAAAAACCCCCAGATAGGCCGGAGTTCTATAAATGCTCACTTCCTACCCCACCCATACCATTAAAAACACCCTTTTTATACCACAACCCGCTCTTATTCATATTTTCTGACCTCTTAGTACAGGCCAGTACTTTTTAAATGTTTGTTTTGTACTGTACTGTACGTTTTAAAAATTAATTACAGAAAAAGGAAGTCCAAGGATAAAAATATTGTACACATTTTAAGATAAATTTTATAATGTCTAACTTAATTGCAGGAAACAAAATCATGTGCACTGTACAGTATGAATAAATACACTTTTAAAATAAACAAAACATTAATGTAAAATGTAGGCTTAATTATTTCAAAAATTATTTAAACTTCTTTTACTGTTCATTGATAGTTATTTTTTAACTAGGCCGGATGGTATGGAGGCCGGATAGTCGTGAGCCGGATAGTCGAGAGTCTACTGTACATCAGAAACACCCGCCTTGTTAATACGCTGAACCAATGCTCCCGAGAACCCTGCAGGAATCTGATTCTGCAACAGCAATGAAGTTCGGCCATGCTGATGGCGGCAGGGAAGCCTCCCCTCAAAACAGGCAGGTGGGGGCAACATGGCTCAGAGAGCACAAGCTCCCCCCCCCCCGCGTCTTCCAGAATGGAGCCCTGGCACACCACGTCCCAAGGATCAGATTTATCTTGGAGTCGTGGTATAAGCTGCCCATCTCAGTTGCGCTGAGGGTGGCCTCTTCACAAGTGCATCTTCACAAGCCAGCCAGCCAGCCAGCCAGCCAGCCAGCCAAAAATACATCTCTCCATAACGTTAGTTTGCTTTTCCCAAGAATAATATCTTTCATGGTGTGCTGCATTTCTTCCAAGTGGAATTGCTGCAATAAATACAGGAAAGAAGTGGCACGAAACTGGAAGAAACCTGGTTGGGGGCTGATCAATGCATTCATCAAACTGTGATCTGAGGACGTAAAAACCAATATGTTCTATTTGCTTAGTGTGAATGATATTGGAATGGTGCTTCTCCGGAGACCTCAAGTGAATCCCTCTCCCCAGCTGTTGCCTTTGCCTTGGAGTTTACTGACATCAAGTCCATTAAAACTGCTGACGGAGTTGACCCTTTGGACACCTTCCATTAGCCTGTTAGTTATCCAGTAAGCTATGCGATCTTTTCTGTTTAGGTTCAGTGCATAGTGCATAAAGGGTGATTCGCACAGTCCATTTAGTGAGACAGAAGGTTGTTTGAAGAACTCCGAGTTGTGCTGTGCCTTGTGGTGAGGCCTGCATTAAGTGCTTCACTCTGGCCCCCAAAGTGATGTTCCCAAAAAGGAGGATTCATCTAAACTGGGCGAGCAAACAACAGATTCCACCCAGACTGAGTCAACCTATGTGGCAAAATAAAGGGATATAGAAGAAGACTGTACTGATGATAAATAAGAGGAAATGCTCCCCAAATACAAATCTGCATGATACTTGCATATGCTAATATGCATAGAGGCGCATTTAGAAATAATTATAGTTTAAATAGAAATTCAGTGCATTTCACAATCATGGAGCAAACTGTCTCCAGGTGAGCTGTGCACCTGCCCGTGCATTCTGCTGTCCAGGTTCTAACTGGTGAGGGACAACAGTCTTGACAGTTCATTATCTTTAAAGTGGAATGGGATGGGGCAGCCTTTCAAACAGAGGATGCCTCCAAACAGAAGATCGTCCTGTGACAGCCCGTCAAACAGACCACTGTCCTTTGTAAAAGAGGGCACTTGGCCACCTGAAGCAAGTTACAATCTAGCGTGGCAGGGAGGAAGGTCCAGGCCCTGCTCCCTGTGGTGTCCGGTTTCTACTGACAGGCTGAGGTCGTGAATTAGCACATGGACGGCATCAAGATGGATACTAAGGGAGTTTGGAGATTCCTCACCCATTGCAACCTTCCTTTGAGCTGCATAGGAACTCTCCGTGGGTCTGAGCCCAAGCCCCACTCTGTGCTGAGCACCATGGACATCCCCATAACGCTGAAAAGAAAGGCTTTGATGGATGAGATCCCTACTGAGACAGAAGTGTCCAGTCTCCTGTGATGACTATAGATATGGACCAGGGATTATGGGAACTGCAGTCCCATCTGGAGGGCACCAGCTGCTTATCTCTGGTCTAGGCAGAGTACCTGCAATACCATGGATGTTCCAGTAGCAACAGGTCTCTCAAAGGGAGACTGAGAAAGGCTGATACTGGAAGGAGCAAGCCCTGCTCAAGTCGGTGGGCCCTGAACAAGCCAAGAAACAAGTTTTACAAATCTTACAATAACTGGAGTTTCTCAACACACACGCCGCCCCCAAGCAACTCTGACGGAAAGATGTGGACTGCATTTTAAAAATGAAATAGATACGCAGTGTGTCACATTAATCCAGCAGATAACACAACTCTGATAACTCACGAGTTATCGCAAAAACGATGGAAGAAAAATGCCACCAGTAATGTTATGTTTCTTATCGATACCTTTTCTTTTTCGGAAAAATTTTTTCTCTCTGGAGAAAAGCATCTGGATGTGTTCTGGCTTGTGTAGATTTACTACATGGGTTCATGTTTTAAAAGTAAAAGGAGCCTCTTTGTCTTCCATTTGTTCTTTTACCACGACCGATTCATCAGGCTGATGGTGGTGAGTCAACACAAAGGAGAAGTGGGGGGGAAAGAAGGTTATTTATTATCTCCTTTATTTTTCAATGCATAATTTAAGGCCAGAAATATTTTCCCAGAGGCAACACACGTTTACTTTTTAATCAGCTGCTCTACATTTTATTCTTAAAGGGATGTCTTATGATGAAAGAAAGAATCAGATTTGGGCTTGGTGGAACTTCTAGTTGTAAGCTCTGATTCACAAAACAGAATTAAATCTACGGTAGTCTAATCTAAAGCCACCAATTTGTAACAGAGAAAAACAGCTGCACTGTTATCAAAGATCTGATGCGTGATTCACAGCATGTGTGATTCACTTATGCCAGAATTTGCCACCTCCGTTGGTCAATGCGGTAGGAGGGTGGTGGAAGCTGTAGGTTAGGGAAGGCAAATGTATCTTATCTGAGTCTCAATGATGAGTGAAGACTCGATATGTCTCTGGAAGTTGTTGTCAAGGCAAGCCAGAGTCTCATTTTTCATACTTTCAGGAAGCTGTGACAGGAAATCCAGATTAATCTCAGGCATTTAAGATGAATCCCAACTGTTACATGGAACTGTTCCGTTCATTACAGTTTGCTGCGAACATTTGATTTCAGTGTATGCTGTGCTCCAATAAAAGTGATGTGACAGAGCATGACTAGGTGGGTATTAATAGAGAAAGTTCATCAAAATTCCCTTTGAGGCTCATTAACCTCTCTGAATTTGGCCTATAATAGGTGACACGTTGAGTGCAATGAACCTTGGACAATTCTTGGTGTCAGTGATGACTGAAGACAAGATAGGGCTCAGAAGTCCTTGTCAAGGCAAGCCAGAGTGCCGTGTGTTATATTTATAGGCAGCCATGAGGGGAAATCCAGATTAAATGCTGCTGCCACTTCCATTCATGAGGAGCAGCGCAGAACCAAAGTGGTTGTCTTTTCTCACTATTCTGCTTCTGTTTGTTCAGATTCTTTTGTGCTGGTCTTAATCCAAGGGTAGTTGTACATCTATCAACTTTCTAGCACCACTGGATGTGTTAAAACGCAACTCACCTCATTTCCAGCTAGCATGGCTGCCATAAAAGTTGCATTCCAACATGTCTTGAGAGCACTCGGCTGAGTAAAACCAGCCAATGGTTGTTGAGTGTCTGTGTGAACACTTGGGAAAGAGCTCTGGATTCATAGCAGAATGCATGTTTTGTGTATGGTGCATTCCAGTTGTGTCCCTAGCAAGGCAATCTAGCAGGTGTCTCCAATCTTCTTTGGACTGGTGGGGTCCTTTGACATCAGAGATGTATGAGGAACCCATGTTGCTGGTGGGAATCTATTGGCTTTCCTGGGCTTGGCTGCCTGGACTCCGCCCTGCTTCCTTAGGACCATAAGTCCAACCTCTTAGCAAATATGTGGAGTGTTTGCATGGCACCTGCCAGGAAACAATCAGGACCATCCCATACAGCTGCTGTCCATGAGAGGATGAGAGGAAGTCTGGGAACCAAAGAGAAATGGATTCTGGGGAGCTTGTTGCAACATCTAGTTCTTAGAATTCCTATAAGATGGCTGACATAGGCGCAGGGATTGCTCATTCATAAAATGACTGTTATGGTTGGTATGGTAGTCAGAAACCACTCATTTCCCAGAAGGCTTGGGAATGAAAAATTTGGCCAAGTACCTATGAAGAATGAAAAATAACTTGGCAAAGAACCTACGAAGAAGACAGAGATGGGCGCTGAGGTTGAAAATACAACCAGTCTTCTGAACTCCCAAGTAAAGGCAACCCCTAGGCATTATGGCAAACTCCCCATTTAAAAAAAAATGGATTTGGATTCTATGTATTTGCCTTTGGATTAGGTTGCATCATACTCAGTGAAAACAGTTTCATGTCTATTGGTCACTGCAACATCTCTTAGTAAGGGGTGGTTTTGACTGGCTAATTGCCGATGGTAGAATACATTTGGTGCATCTTCAAATGCATGTTTTGGTAATGTCTAACATTTTTTCTCTCTGAGATAAGGTTATTTTACAAACTAAGTTTGTGATTTTGGAACAGTCTTTAATATTCAGCTCATTTAAATTAGTCCCTCGCTTCACAGAAATTAACATATGGTCAGCTTAAATGGATTTTCCATGCCCTTTTGACAGCTAAAAGACTCACGTGACTACATGGAAGGACAAACACTAATCTTCTATAATGTAGTGAATAACACTTTCAATATTTGAGTGGGTGACTTATTGACATCACCTTCAAATGGATACTTATATTGGTATTTGGTCGTTGAAGCCTGTGCTTAATTGCTGGAAAACTGTATGCATTTCATACATACCCATTGCTATGGATATATACAAATCCATGTCTCGATATTTAAAAGATACACATTTTAAAGGGTGTCAATGCTGCCAGATTGGGTACCCCATGTAAGCAGCATCTAAAATGGTAGTGTAGGTTGTATTGATCAGAGTAATCCAATTTTGGAACACCTGCTCCCCCATCCATCTTCTGAGCTAAGAAAAACCCCAGTTCTGTGACTCGAAGCACAATTTATTCTGCATGCCCAAGCTATGGGGTGGGGAAAGGAAAAGACAGGTAATAGTCCAGAAACACATGATCTGTTTAGATTGTGGTGGAGCAATCTAGGTGGCAATGCCCACTGATGGCCATGGAAAACCCCATGACTTATTGTTCAGTTAAGTTACAACAGCCTTGTAGAACTCTTCCCTCAAGGAAGTGGTTCTCAAGGGCCTCTTCCCATGCCAATATTAAGTTTTAACTGGGTTCTAGAAGTTGGACAGGTCCGGAGAAACATGAATGGCTGCAAGGTAGTATAGGCAACTTGTCATCTTCCAGATCTTTTGGTCTACAACCCCACTCAACCCTCACCATTGGTAATGCTGGCGTTGGATTATGGGAGTTGTGGACCAAAAACATCTGGAGGTCCACAAGTAGCACATTCTTGTTGAAATGTATGAAATGGTATGAGCCCCACCTGATCCTTGGAGTTTGGAACTAAAACAGGTAATACTTGAAGAAGTTTTCTACTTCAGCCGCTGGTTGTGTGCTCATCATTCTGTTCTTACAGTCACTTTCAGGTTCCTTAGACAACATTGTGACAGCTCAGGTTTGTTTACATTAGTAGAGAGTGCTTTCTACACATTTTGTTTAGAGCAGGCAAAATGAGGTATTCTTTTTGATGGTGAAAAAAGAACAATTTTCTCCTATGTATTCGAGCTGTTCTGCTGTACCACAGTGCCACCTAGAGGCTCAGTAGCAAAAAAGCAGAAAAGGAAACACCTCTTGCTCAGATCTCAATTTGGCAATGAAACTGAAAATAGATTAACTGTGTATGAAGGTCCTAAGTCCTTTTTAGTGGCTATGTCTTTCTCAGTGCACCACCTATGTTTTATTCTAGAGGAGGTGCAGAATAGATGGGAAACTTTAAGATTCAAATCAGGGTCCTGATTTTACTCAGGCTGAGTAAAAACAGGGAGTTAATGTAAGGGTTTGGTCCTTCCAGAGATCAAACTGTCTTAATTCTGAGTTCTTTCTAGCACAGCCTCTCCCAACCTGGTGCATTCCATATGTGTTGGACTACAACTCCCATCACCCCCAGCCTGTATGACCATTTCCCACTCAGCTTGGGGGAAGGGCTTACTTAACACATTCAAAGCATAATCCTATGACTTTCAGCAAGAAAAACGGCCTACAACCCCCAGCCTGCTCCAGCCACCTGTGGTTGCTGCCTAAACATGCATAGGATTACTGCCTTAAATCAGGAGTACTGCTTTCTCTCTTATGGCTTGCAGATAATGCAGGCAGGCACCCAGCTCTTGGCGATGCTGTTTACAGATATCCTGGTGAATGTGAATATTATACTGATGCATTCCAGCTAAGAACATGCAGGGACTCCGCATGAAAGGAGACAGAGGCGTGGACTGGTGCGCTCTGGCAGTTCCTTCCATCTCGCAAAGATGCATTTGGCTTTTTCTCCAGTTGGAGAGGGTTCCCCCACACCCAGATTTTTTTCTAAACAAATGAGGCCCAAGACTTTCATCAGACTCTCAGCCATGTGGGCATCCATCATTCCACAATCCAGGATCTGCAACCCCTCATCGCGTCGAAGCTGCACTGTCACGCTTTTCAACCTCTAGGTTTTTTCTGGCACAGATGGATGATGCAGAATGAAAGGTTAAAGAGGTGAACAGAGAAAGAAGAAGTTCTGAGCAACTATAAAGACAGGCATTCATTTTCAGAATGGCCTCTCCCTCACCAGTCTCCAGTCTTTGGCAATGCTTCTCCATTGCAATTGTTTCCCCTGCCCATCTTATTATTAACTTTACTGGTGCTTTTAAGAAACGTCTTTTCTCACAAGATCTGTTTCTTCAACTTTATCCCAGCTGGTTCACCCCTAGCTTGTTCTGAACTTGTTTGCTTCATAGTGTTGAAGCTGAGCTGGAAGAAGTATGAGAAAACCACCATATAGTTTGATGTGAGCGCCACAGCAGGATGATTTCTCTGCAATTGTTGTTGCTGGATTTTTTTAGGGATTTGAAAAGGAGTATTGGATTTTTTCTGGGGGACTCCCAGGCTAAGTTTTAAAATACCAATCTTGAGGCTAAATTTTCAATTGCAAGTTGCAAATTTCTGGCTATTTAAGAAAAGCATCCTGAAATGTGCATAGTGAAGTTAGAATCTTGCTGCAGAGTTGTCAAAAACAAAAGCTGATATATCCCAAGAGAAGTGCAGATTTTATTATACAAAATTCAGGTTTTCCACTGTGCATTTTTCCCCTCTTCTAGGAATAACTATTTCCATTGGGTGCCCCTCCTGTGGTCTCTGTAGGTACCAGTGTATTTACGGCTACCTCTCTTGGCATTTGAATGTGTAGAAGAATTCATTTTCCTGGGACCACTGATTACTCGCTGCGGTGAATGCAGTCCAGAAATAGAGCAACAAATTTTATTAGGTTCTATGGCAATAGCAAGCATGATCGAGTGTGGAAAAACAAGAACATCAGCCTGGCAACCAAGTGCAGACCGGTCCGAGTGGTCATTTTTGCAAAAGCAACCTACGGTTATGAAAGCTGGACAATGAAAAAGCTAGACGAGAGGAAAATCGACTCATTTGATAACAAAGCTGAAACTCAGTTATTTTGGCCATGTCATGTGATCAAGCTCATTAGAAAAAGATATAATGCTTGGAATGCTCAGCAGCAAGAGAAAACCCGGTCGCCAAAGAGCAAGGTGGTTAGGCTCCATCAAAAGATGCGGGGACAGAGCATTGTTCAGCTGAAAGAGGTAGCACTGGATCAAAAAGCGTGGCGAGATTTGGCCCATAGGATCGCTTATAGTTCAACATGAAGGAACAACAACCCTTGGCACACTCCGGGCTCCTGTATCCCTCTTAGTTATTTTTATTTTGTAAGATTTTAAATATGTATTAATTTTGATCACATGGAGGCAGGCGAGCGACACAGCCTGGGTTTTCTGTCTGAGAAAGAATGCCAAACTAAAGTGGAGGATTTCCACTCAAAGCGAAACACCACCCACATTAGGGCAGTTCCGTAATTTTAGTACTCCGGACGTAATACTTTAACGGCTGTCCCACCACCAGCCTGGCTTGTCTTCGGCTAGCTGGCCATATGGACTCAAAATGTGGTAAGGAAGCCCTGCTGTGTTTGAAGGCCCTTGCTCTGTTAAGAGGGGCCTTGGATGCTGGCCCAAAATTCTTGCCCTGAAGGAACCACCAAGTAACTGACAATTGCTGCTTGCAAGAGTTGTGCCATCGTATCCCTGCATTGTTTGTTTGTTTCATTTTTATTGTTCCCCATAGCCAAGACTCTCTGGGTGGTTAACACAAGTTAAGAAAAACACACGAACAACAAAAAATCAACCAAATACAACAAAAGAATTGCAACCGAATTAGCATAGCAGTGGTACAGGATCAAAAATTTAAACTGTCAACATGCTGGGAAAATAAACTGTTTTTCACCTGGTGCCGGAAAGAACACAGAGTAGGGGCCAGGCGCACCTCTTTGAGGAGCTCCTTCCAGTGTCAGGGTGCCACAACTGAAAAGGCCCTTCCCTCGCCTCACTTCTTATGGAGAGGACTCCTGGAGAAGGACCCCGAAGATGACCCCAGGGTCTAGGTAGGTACGTACAAGATGAGGTGTTCCTTCAGATAACCTGGCCCCAAGCTATTTAGGGCTTTGAATGTTAATACCAGCACTTTGGACTGGGCCAGGCTTCAACTGGCAGCCAGTGCTGTAAAGCTGGCCTCTTCCCCACCGTCCTTCCGCTTCCAGTGCTTTAAAAGCAGCTTTTTCCTGGCACTGGCTTGTGTCTCTGTGACTTTTGCCTCCCGGACAGAGGTCTGCTCAGCTTGTTGGTCAGGTCACGCTCTGGTGGAGGAATCTAATGTACTGCCAACGTTCCCTTAAGCGCAGAGGATACAATTAGAAGAAGAATGGCCTGATGATTACCATGATAATCGGCTGCAAAGTATAAGAAGATGGTAATGTCATATGCGAACGGCATAATGGCAAGAGGAGTGTTACAAGACTTCAATTCAGTGACACTATTAGGAGGAAATGGAATAATCTTCTGTTTTGAGGGTGGGGGAAATGAGGGCAGCTTGTCTATGAAAGCGAAGGTCATTTGGCTCTTTTCCACGGTGATAAATTGAGGGACATTTAATGCTACTACATAACATTAATTTTGCTTCAGCTCTGCCCGCACAAGCCATTGCAGAACACCCACACAGGGAAAGTGCTGCTTGTGAATCCACTCGTCCGGCGCCTGCACTAATATTCCGCCCAGGTCTAGTTCCATCTTCTTTTCTCCTTTTGCATTGCCTTGTCAGCCCAGATACCTTCAGGGGTTTCATGCTTGCTTTTTGCTGCACTGATAAGAGAATTTGCACAGCTGCACCCATGTGCCTCTCCGTACATTGCGTGCAATACAGCGTTGAAGGGTTAGGGCTGGGTGGATCCCCTCATGGTGGTTCAGTGAGTGTTCCAGATTTGGGGTGACCATGTGGGGGTCAGAAGTGGGCCCTCTGCTGAAGTGTGGACCTTAGCAGGGGCCCGGCAGTGTTGGCCCCTTGGTAAATGATACCATTTCTGGAGAGGCTGGTGGTTCAGCTGCAAACACATGCAGTTGGCATTGACGCAGTGCTGTAGTAACTTGTCTTGGTGGGGGGAGGAAAAGTTTACACCGCGGTGTGGAACTTTTCCAGCCAAAGTCACCTTGGGTAAAGCTTCTGAGGGCTGCAGGCCAGTGCTGGGGAGGCCTAAAATATCCCCCCCCCCCCACAAAAAAAGCAGCATATTTTAGTTGAAAGCTGTTACAGCTAGTAGCTAAACTTTAGGAGAGGAATTTCAGTCTTTCAGACTAGACTGAATGTGTGAACAGGGCCTCCAATCCATTCACTTAGTTTTCAAATGAAAATGGGTGATGCCGCATCCAAAGTAAATCTTTGCTTTTTCTCAGCAGATTGTTGCAAAAGATGTTATACTTACCGAATGCATCATCAATCATACTTTTTCATGCCCTGTTGCCCCCTCCCCCAAGAAAACAAAATAAAAAGGCATCAATAACATACGGCCTTAACTTGGTGATGCAGCAGCAGAAGGGGTAGCTTTGCCTGGGAGACCCAGCGATCTGCGTAGCACATTTGAAAACATCCCCATAAAATGTTTTTGTTGTGCTCAAGTTGGCAGACGCGGTCCTTTATGATGAGTTCATATTTCTCTCTCAGCAGCAAGCCCATACATCACAGCGTCTCTGTTCATTTGGGTTGCTGCTCCGAAAATGACTCATCTTCTGTAGATGCTCTCATTTTGCAGAGAGAGAGAGAGAAAGAGCAGCAACTTCTATTAACCACCCGAGAGCTCAGTTTTAGGAGTCCGCTTTTAATCCCAGGCTCAAAAGCCTGATATTAATACACTTCAGCAAGGATGAAACAATTCCCAGAATTGCTAGACTGTGGAGTGATAGCCAGTCCTCTTCCTAGGATTGCATCTGGAGTTAAAATCCGACAGTGAAAAGAGAAAAGCAAGAGCCCTTCCTTCCACTTAAGTCTTTCAAAAAATAACTTTCTACTTTCTAAGCTATTTTGAGGATCTGAGGATGCGATTTCCTTCTGAAATTATTTTAGTAACAGCATTAGATATTTTCCAGAGGGTTATCTGCATTAGTCAACTGTAGGAAAACTGTAAACAACACTGAGGTGCCAGAGAAATCTGCAAGAGACTCAAATAAGTTCTAATGTCTGAGAATCTCACCTGTGGATTCTGCAGTGGAACATACACTTTTCTTGAGTTTGTGTGGATTCTGTGGACTTGTGGACCAACTTTGAAATTTTTATGGAAATTTAGTCATAGAAAAATACATAAGATGTTAAAAAAACTGGCCAGAAATCAGATTTTCCCCATAGGCTAAAGAGTGAAAATTCACATTTGGGGGAATATGAGCATTTTCAGGAATGAGAATTTGCAAAAATCCAAATTTGCAGAAATCTGTGTGAATGCACTTGCACAAAATCTGATTCTGCTAAGGAGCAGATGTCAGAAGGAAAGGCACCTGGTGATTCATGAAACACCCAATGTTGTTGCATCCCCGTGTTGGGGGGACACCCTAACTGAGAGACTTGTGGCATTTTAAAGACATAGAATCATAGAATAGTAGAGTTGGAAGGGGCCATGAAGGCCATTAAGTCCAACCCCCTGCTGTTGCAGGACACCGATTCACACCATCCCACTCAGATGGCTGTCCAGGTACTCCTTGAATGTCTCTAGTGTGGGAGAGCCCATGACTTCCACAGGCAGCTGGCTCCACTGTTGTACTGCTCTGACAGTGAGGAAATTTTCCCTGATAACTTGCCTGAACCTGGGTTGTTGCAGCTGGAGTTGACTATTCCATATCCTACACTGGTGTTAGCAAGAAGAGATCTTGACCTCCCTCTTTGTGACAGCCTCTGAGGTACTTATAGAGGGATATCATGTCACCCCTCAGTCTTCTCTTCTCAAGGCTGAACATTCCTCAGTCTCTCCTCACAGGGCAGTGTTTCCAAACCTGGGATCCTTTTTTTCCCCTCCTCTGGACCCTTTCGAATTTTTCTGCATCTTTCTTCAATCTTGGTGACCAGAACTGGACACAGTATTCCTGATGAGGTCTGAGTAGTGAGGAGTATAGGGGAACTACTACTTCTTGTGAATTGGAAATAATCTGTTAATGCATCCCAAAATACCATTTGCCCTTTTTGCAGCTGCATCGCATTGTTGGCTCATATTTCGCCTGTTGTCCACCATAACTCCAAGGTCTTTTTCTTTTTCAGTTCTGTTGAGCCATGTATTCCCCATCTTGTATCAATGCATTTGATATCTTTTTCCTAAGGGGAGGACTTGGCACTTGTCCCTATTAAATCTCATTCTGTTGCTTTCATCCCAGTTTATCAAGGTCACCCTGGATCTTCATTTTCTCTTCTAGGGTGTTTGCTATTCCACCCAGTTTTGTATCATCTTTAAATCATTAATAAAGATGTTGAAGAGCACTGGGCCCGGGACTGAACCCTGTGGCACCTCACTAGTTACCTCCATCCAGGCTGAGAAAGTGCCATTGTTAAGCAATATTGGTATCGATTTAACAGCCAATTTTGGATCCACCTAATAGTTTTTCTGTCTACTCCACTTTTTGCTGATTTGCTTATCAGAATGTTGTGGAGCACTATGTCAAAAGCTTTGCTAAAGTTGAGGTATATTATGACCACAGTGTTCCCTCTGTCTGAGAGGTTACCCAGTCAAAAAAAGGAGATTAAATTAGTCTGACAGGATTTATTTTTGATAAATCCATCTTGGCTTTTATTAATCACTGCATTCTTCTTCAGGTGCTTACAGATTGATTTTTTAATAATTTGCTAAAGAATTTTTCCAGGGATTGGTGTCAGACTGACTAGTCTGCAGTTCCAAGGTTCATCTTGTTTCCCTTTTTGGTAGATGAGGACAACGTTAGCCCTTCTCCAGTCATCTGGCACTTCTCCTGTTTTCCAAGATTTATTGAAGATAATAGACAGTGGTTCTGAGAATTCCTCCACTAGCTCTTTCATGACTCTGGGATGGAGTTCATCGGGCCCTGGAGATTTGAACATGTTTATTCCATCTAGGAATTCCTTGAGTATTTGTCTGTCAATCTTGGGCTGCCATCTCTCACTTTCAGCTTGTATTTCCTCTTCATTGTAAATTTTCTTGTGGGAGAAGACCAAGGAGAAGTAGGAATTCAGTGCCTCCATCTATTCTCTGTTATCACTCTGCCATCCACTTTAAGTAGCTGGACACTTTTCTCTTCCACATATCCACATGGTAGGTATTTCATGAGCAGAGCTGGCTGGAGCTGGGGGTCAGACTAGATGACCCGGGAAGCCCCTTCTGACTGTCTCTATTTCTATGTTTCTATGATTCTATGTTTTGGATGTATCTGAAGAAGGCTTTCTTGTTGTGCTTAGCATCCCTTGCTATTCTCAGTTCATTTCCTGCCTTAGCCTTCCTGATGCCATTTCTGCAATTCCTGTATAATCTCCCTTTGTGGCTTGGCCCTGCTTCCACTTCCTGTACATGTTCTTTTTTTCTTTCAGGTTGTCACTTAACTTTTTGTGGAGCTTCCTCTGCTGTCTTCAACACATTTTCCTGATGGAATTGTTTGTAGTTGTGCTTTGAGAATCTTCTTTTTCAAGATTTCTCATTCCTCTTGGACATCTTTCCCCTTAAGGGTGTGTTGCCATGGCACTTCGCTTATCATTGTTCTGAGTTCATTAAAATTGGCTTTCTTGAAGTCCAGGGTATGTGTTTGGCTGCAGTTAACCTTTGTCTCCTTTGTAATTGAGAATTCAAGTATTGCATGGCCACTTTCCCCAGAGTTCCCTGGCTGCTAATTTGGCCACTAGGTCATCCCTGTTAGAATGAAATTGAGGACAGCTGATCCTCTCATTCCTTCCTCTACCTTCTGTTGGAGGAAGTTGTCAGGAATCTCTTGGAGGGCCATGCTTGGCAGAAATTGTCTCCCGGCATATATCATGGAAATCGAAGTCCCCATTGATGATTACATCATTCTTCTTCGAAATGTTGGCTGGGTTGCATCCTTGTCCTCTTTTTGACTGGGTGGTGAGTAATAAATGCCAATGACTATGTTTTTCTTATTTTTCACTCCCTTTACATTAAGCCAGATGCTTTCAATGTGGCTACTAAGATCCTTTTTCTGTACTTTTGTGCAGATGTATGTGTCTCTCACATATAGTGCAACTCCACCTCCCTTTTTGTCCTTTCTATTTGTCTTGAACAGCTTGTCTCCATCAATGTGGTATAAGCTTTCGTGGATTACTTTTGTGAAGCCCACTGTATCAGATGCATGAAATCTTAGGCCAGGCATCTCCAATCTAGGGTTGGGTTAGGGAAGCCACAGTCTTCAAGGTGCCACGGGATTTTTCATAATTGCAAACACAAAGAGCCTATTATACCCTGTAGCAGATCTCAAACTTGGGATGTAGCTGAAAAGGGAACTGCAAGGAACTGAGACCCACCAGGCAGGAATCCCACTCACATGTGATGCTCTCTGGCACACATAAAAGCCCACTCAGTCTTGCTTACAGGTCCAAAGTGTGGCTGCCATATGCCCATACCTTCTGCCCCCATCTGTTTGGCAGGAACAGCTGCATTAAATACAGGAATGTTTAGGAAATTTGCCCCAAATGCTTCCTGGGTTTCCTCGGGCTTCTCTGCATCTTCTACATGTGTTTTTTTCAGGAACAACAGCGACAGGTATGTGTGCAGGCGCATCTCTCTCCACCTGTTTATATAATTCCATTATGTAGCCACAAGGTGGCACTACAGAACAACAGAATTGCAAAACCACAGCTCTGTGTCTTTCTGGTTCATTCTGTCATTTTCAGGTAATACCAAAATTTCCTCACTCTAAATTAAGATGTGGAAATGCTTAGAAAGCACAAAAGATGGCCTGGAGGATGTGATATTATGTAAGACACTTGCAAACTACTGTGAATGAGGAATGACAAGCACAGAATAAATGCCTCAGGCAGGGATACCCATAACTGGGAACAGTTCTCACTGTGGTCGTAGAACCCAGCCACAGTATGGATTTTCAGCAACAGAACATACTAGGTTCCTAGGAGATAGTTATGCATTTAAGTGGGGTTCTGTACGGAGGCTGGAAGGATCCTTTGTAATATCCCAAATGCAGGAATATGTGCCATTCTTCCAGTAGGTGTTTGAAAGCTTTTAAAAATTCTCTCCACCTGTTGAATCCTGCCAACTTGCATCTTCCTACTTCCAAGAGTGGAAAACCATTCCGCCCTTGAAGCCAGATGGATTCCTGGGACACCCAGTAGGGGCTGGGGTGGCATCGACAGTGGTCCCCCTGCTGCCCATTATTTCCCTCTTATCACCGGAGTCCTTTTCCCTTGTCAGCTGCTCAATGTCCCCTGATCATATCTCCAACTTGGGTTTCCCTAGCAGCTATGACTGCTGCATAGCAAACCGAAGTGGGAGTGATACCAGGAGGAGAAGCTTCATGGGTTGCGCTGGGGACCTGGTGGCCAGGAGACGTTCCCCATCCCTGTGCTCAATGGAAGTTAGTGCCACGCAAGATCTTCCCTTAACAACATCATATTTCCATATAGATGAGGTTTATTCTCCAGTCACTGCTCTCCTGAGTGCCACTGCAGATTGCCTTGCCATTGAGAAGTTTGCAGATATGTGCAGGGCTGTCACAGCACCCTCCACTGAAGCAACCCCCTAGATTCTGTGCTCCAGGATAAACGCAGCTCATGCAGACAGATCAGGTCAAGGGATTGCCGGGGCGTGTGCCTTGCCCAGTGTCTGTGCTCCCACGGCTTCAGCGTCTCATTTGCAAAGGGGATGGGTGAGGGGGCAGCAGACACAAGCCACGGAAGGGACCAAACGTGTGGGTTTCTCCTGCAGGATCACAAGGGTCAGAGCCAGGAATAACATGGCTGCATCTTGGGCTGAAGTCCAGCCAAGGGCAAGAGAGCCTTTCCCCACCTCAGGCACCTCCCTGAAATCCCCACCCCGAATAAAGGAATTCCCACAGCAGGAATAAAGGACAACCTACTGCGATGCCCTTCTGCACGTTTACTGGGATCCTGTGGGGATACAGGTATGGCTTTAGCTCACAGGGAGCCAACTGTTCTGGGACTGATTCCTGCAAATGCTTTATAAAAGACAGTCCTTCCAATTTCTCGCCTATTTAGAGGAAGCATGATTGCCCGCTGTGAGTCAAAAGGGCTCTGAGGGGGGCATTCAAAAAGAAAAGACCTGGCACAGAAGGAAAAGTGGAGGGCAAGGGAGGAGGAAAAGAGCTTTTTCCCATTTTTGAAACCATCATTTTAATAAAAACAGCTGGGATGGAAATCATTCCAGATGGAAAGGCTGCCAGCTTAGCTGTAGTTGCAGGAGAGCGCTAGGTGATGGAATAGCCCGGCCTCCTTTCTCTCCCTCTTCATTGCGGTCTGATGGAAAGGCTGCCACTCGTATTCCGCAGCAAGATTCAGCCTGATGCCATGGGTTTTCCTAATGGAATAATAATACTCTAAAAGGTCAGATTGCATGTGTAAGAATCCAAACGGGAGGCCAACATTGACTCAAGATTGATGCGGTTAATCTAAAATAGAAGGAGCAGAACTTCTGTTTCATCATGCTAATATTGCTACTAATGCTGGGATGACTTTTCATTTGAACGTGGGTTTATTATCCTTCAGGATTTCTGCGGCTGGCCATTCATTTTTGCCGTTGCCTGAAAGATGGACCAGTTCTAAAAAATGTGCCTGTACTTCTTTTTTCCATTCTACACAAAAGTGAAAGCGGTAACATGAAGCATCCAGCTGAGGGCACCAGAGTCATGTCGTTCTCTTACCGCTTCCCTGCTTTCGGTACAAGGCTGCAAAACTTATTTCATTGGTATTTTTATATATGTTAATTGCTTAACACTGCACAGAAGACTGAGCTCCTATTTCAGCAGATCCATCAGCCTGTTCAGGGAGATAATAAAAACAGAGGAGGATAAGCATGTTTGGATGCATCATGAATGCCATCCTTTTCTAAACAAGCCTTCCTGACATGTTGCTTCAGTGGCAGTTTCTCTACCTGCAAAGGAGCACAAGCTCTTTTTCCAACAGATTTGTTGCCTTTTGGTCACTTTAGAGTCTATGTTTGCCCATCCACCCATATTCTCTGGGTGGTTTTCAAGAGAAAAACATAGCCCACCCCTCCCCCAGAAAATGCAAAGTAAGGATAACAAGCAATACAAATCCAGAGTACACGGCCTTCCAAAAGACAGCCTAGAACATTTGGCAGCTCAGATTAAAAAGCACGCTAAGGGCACAATCCAAAGGCGGCGTGCCTGATGCACTCTTCACAGCTGGTATGGAAAGATATTTGCCGGTCTCCCACATACCGCTAAGGTTGCAGCTAGGCCTGCAAGAGGGGAAATGGGACTGGAGAAGGCTGGGGTCACAGACTGGTGCTCCTTTCAGCCGGCACCCTGGCTTCCTTCCCTCCTGAGCACTAAATCTAGACAGCCCAGCATGACCTCTTGGAGAAAATATTGGTGTGAGATGCAAGTGCAGGGTGCACATAAGCTTCAGGGCATAGGATGGTGCCCTCAAGTTGCAAGAATGGAAGGTGTGTGAATGGAAAAAGCCTTCTTCATCTGGGGCCAAAGGAGCATAAAGAAGGTGCCAGGTAAGAGTCTGGGGGGGGGGGTGTTCTTCAGCCCCGGTGTTGTCACCAAGAAGGTGCACAGCAGCCCTGGTAGGTAGTCTTCTAACGCCGCCTCTGGGCTAGCGTCAGTAAACTGAATGTTTAAAGTGCGGCTTACGACACAGACCACACTGACGCGTACAACAACCTAGCGCAGCTTCCAGATGCCTGTATGTGTGTGTTTACTCTCAGTTGTGGCCCCTTGATTGTGGCGTGATCTCACTGAGGCCCGCCTGGTGCCAACTTTGCCATCTTTCTGGGCCAGGTTAGGACAGCATTCAGGGATGCCTCGTGTTGACTCATGGCTTGATGGGGGTTCCCATGTCTGCTGTTTTAACAGGAGTTTTCGAACCAGACTCATCCCATGAAGCTGATAGGGAGAGCCAGTGTGGTGTAGTGGTGAAGAGCATGGGACTGGGACTCAGACGACCTGGGTTCTAGTCCCCGCTCAGCCATGGAGCCAACTGGGTGACTTTGGGCCAGTCACAGACTCTCAGCCCAACCTACCTCACAGGGTTGTTGTTGTGGGGATAAGATGGAGGAGGAGATGTAAGCTGCCTTGAGCCCTTTGTAGGAAAAAGGCAGGATATAAATCCAAAAATAAATAAATAAATAAATAAATAAATAAATAAATAAATAAATAAATAAATAGGAGGGATGTTTAGGACAGATAACGGAAGTTCTTCACGCAACATAGTCAAACTATGGAATTTACTGCCATGGGATGTGGGGATGGCCAGCAATTTGATGACTTTAAAGGGGGCTTGGACAGATTCCTGGAGGAGGAGGCTATCAGGGGCTACTGGTCTTGTGGACCATGTGCTTCTTCTTATAGAGGTGGCCTGCCTGTACGCACCAGCTGCAAGGAGCTTGGGCAGGGGTCTTGCACCCATCCTGCTTGAGGCTGTTTTGCCACCGCCTGTACGGAGTGATCTGATTTAATTTGGTCTGCTTCAGCCTGGTTTTTCTTATGTCCTTAAATGTTACATTTCTACTCCACCTTTCCTTCAAGGAGTCCAAGGTGGCCTCCATATTCTCCTTTCTGCCCCACAACTGTGATCGGCCCGACCAGCATGAAGGTCCAGGAAGTGACGAGAAGTGCCATCTGAAACATCTGGAGGGCAACAGATCAATCAACCAACAGTTTGGGAAAGCCCATAAGACATTCTAGTTGGTTTAACTGGAGGGAACCTGCCAGATTTTTTCTTTTCACTCTGGTTCAGATTTGCCACACATAATCTCACAGTCGCTGAACACACCTTACATTCAAATGTATGCCATGCTCTAGAAAAAAGTAGGGGGGATACTTTCATTCTTTGAATGTGTGTCTGTCTGCGTTTTTATTTAAGTTTGTGGTCTCTGCAGACAAGGGTGTGTGTAGGGTGAAACAGTACAGACTTTCCAGCTAACACTGAATCCATTGCTATGGTTGCAGCTTCCAAACTCTTCCTATTCCAGAATACTTTCCATGGGGTGTGTTTGTGGGAGAACCTGCAAGATGACCATCCAAAGCATGTCCTCAGTGAACAGTTGTCATGGATTTCCCACTAAGGCAAGGCATCTGCTTCCCAACATGTATGTGCCTGAATTTGCTCCTCTTTGCACATTCACTTCATTTGCTACCAGAAGTGCTCTTGTTGGGGTTGTCAGATTTATCTAGTTATTTATAATATTTACTTTTAACATCTGGAATGCATTCTTTCCACGTTCCTTGTAAGCCCCTTGAATGAATTTGTGTCCTCAAAAGTGCTATTTAAATGTAGAATAAATGAGAAAGAAAATAGTTTTGCAATTGAGAAATAATGTATAATGGGTTACACCTAGCAAGCAAGACTTCTGGGTCTGAATGAACGTTCTGTAGTCGCCTTCAGACGATCGGTATGAACACGTGAAGTGAAGCCTTCATGCGTTCGTTCCCAACGTCCAAAGAGAAACGCGAGCTCGCTTCTCCTAGCAACCAGAGATCAATCACGCATGCGCACTAGGAAGAGCTCGTCCCGCCGGCCCGTCCTTCAATTCAGACCGGGGCATGCGCACAGGCTCTTCACGCATCCCGAAGATGGCGGAACTTCTCCTTTCCTTACTGCGCCGCGAAGTTCCACGCGACGCATGCGCAGCACGCCTCGCCCAAAAGCGGCTTCCCGCTCTCTTTCCCCCACCTCTCTCGTCGCTTTGGAGCCCTTGACGCTGGGTAATGACGTACGAGGCCTGGGCCGGTCGTTGTCGTGTAGGTTGTGGGAGCCCGCACCACGTGAGGTGTTGCCGAGTGGCTGCCGGGCGCCGTCGCGATCGCGCAGGGGAGGGGGCAGGAGAGGGGAGGCAACCGAGGAGGAGGCCCCTCCGTGCGGCCGGGATGCACCGAGCGACAAAGGTACGGGCCGGGTGGGGGGGGGCGGCGGCGGAGGGGGCGGGGTCCCCGTTTTGTTTCCCTTCCTTTCTCCCAGCTCCTCAGCGGGCGGCCGAGCTGGCTGCGAGGGGGCGATGGGGTGGCCGTGGCAGCTTCCTGGCCTAGTTGAAGCTCCCGCCCCCTCCTGAGTGTGCCTGTGTCTGTCTGGGGGGCTTCTAGCGGGTGCCACTATGGAGTCTGGCCTGTTCGGGGAGCGATCCGCCTGGAAAAGGAGGGTTCCCGCAGAGGATCCTGCAGGCCTGCGGGATGTTCTGTGCATTGCAAGCAGCCTCCAACCCGGTGCCTCCCCACCCGATGTGAAGTGCAGCTCCCATAATCCCCAGCCGTTATGGTCATGATGGGAGTTGCAGTCCAGCGCCTCTTGGGTGCACTGTGCTGGGGGAGGTTAAATAAAACAACCCTCTGCCTAGGACATAGCCGTGAGTACCAGCACCGCATTGAGCTCATAGTCTCATAGAAAGCCATCCCAAGTTATCTCATTCCTCTCCCTAGCTTCCCTCATTTCAGCAGTATAATTTAGTGAATGGGGAGTCATCGGATTGCCACTATTAATTGGACATCAGTCTATGTCAGATCACTCAGAAGTTCTCTTCCCACCCTTTCTTACTGAAAGGTGGCCTTTTAATTGACTTCCTTTAGAGTTGGGGAAGCACTATGGGTGGATTGAGGCTTTCCCTTAGGGGAAGTGTGTGCTGAGATTTGAGAAGGAAGTCAAGATGATTGCAAAGCTGAGTGTTCTGGGAAATAGAAGGGTGCAGTTTCACATAGGAGAGTGTAAAATGGGGACGAAATTAAATGGTGATTGGGCTCTGGTGAGTAACTTTTCACTGTGGAAAGAGGAAGCATAGTTAAGGATGGTGAGACAGAGAGGGGGTGGGATGGAGAAGAGACATGCAGTCTTCCCAATTACCTTTTAGAGTTATTAATAAAATTCCTGTCTCCAAAGAACTTACAGCTTAAACATTTAACGTTGGAGATGAGGAGGGAGGGATGCAGAAGAACCAGGAATGATATGAGGTAATACATTTATGCGTACCTTCACATTATTTCCACTGAGCATGTGGATTAAGTTTGTTAAAATTGTGGATTAAGAGAAAAGGTGAGTGTTCAGGAGGGCTCTGAAGAACAGGGTGGGGTGAGAACATTATGAACATGTTCAGTCAGGAAGATCCAGGCTACAGGGTATATAGTTCGTACACAGCAGAGACCTGATGTGTATACTAGTTCTGTAGGGTGAGGAGTGAAGGGCAAAATGTATATGTAAAACTGAATCCCTTGCTTGCTTTCCCTTTTCATCAAGCTCATGAATGATGGTTAGCTGGAAACCCTTTCTTCGTGTGTTTTTGTCAAGGACAAAGACTCCTGTTCTGTAGCTCAGGTGCCCTGTGAATGGGAGAGAACAAAAGTGCTCAGAGCAGTTGCAGTAGGCCAAGTGCTTTTGTGGTGCTCACATTCTGTAAAGTGCTGGCAGCCACACCTGTGTTCTTCCTCACCAAAGAACTCAGTCATTCAGGGAAGCATAATGGTGGGTGATGCAGGACAGGCAAACGGTGGTACTTATTCACACAGAATATTTAATTTATGGAATTTTCTGCCACAAGTTGCTGTGGTGACCATCAGCTTAGATGGCTTTAAAGGGGATTAGACAAATTCAAGGCCAGCTATGAAGGCCACTGCATGCTATATCTAGGATCAACGGATGCAAGTCACTGAGGAGTGGTGACGGGAGAAAGCTCTTGCCTTCACATCCTGTTTGTAGGCTTCCCAAAGGATAATTGTTTGGACAGTGTGAGAAACAGGATGTCAGATAGTATGGACCTTTGTTATGATCCAGCAAAGCTGTCATGTTCAAACCAGTTTATTTGGAGTTCGCTGTGATAAGCATAAATTATTTGGCTCTGTTATCATCTGCAGGGAGCCTGAACAGAAGAACTGGTCATTGAAGGTGCTCATTATTTGCACTGAGGACACTGGTACTGTATGATATGATTTCGGACTAGAACAGAGGGGTGAACAATTATATTTCAGCATGAAACACCTACCTGTAGTGAATTCAGAAGTTAAGATATTATAACTGGAGCAAGCTTCTTAAGAAAAGAATGTGACCAATTTGCTATAATAGTTAAAATAGTGTGTAATAATGTAGGCATAATGCCAGGGCACCTTACTAGTTTGTAGCCTTGGTGGAAAAATACTGATTTTACATAAAAGATTTCTAAAAAATTCTTGATCTATTAAAAGCATTTTTGGTCAACACAAGGTGTTTAGGCAGATGTGTAAACTTTACAAAATAGCTTCATTTCTACCATTTAGTAGAAATATTGCTGTTTGAGTAGAAGTCGAACTTGGTTGACATTGAAACAGCTGTTTCAAATTCATGCTCACTGCATCAGTTGAGGACTGTAAACTTACATAGTGGTACATGAGGATGTGCTGTGGAAAGAAAAGAGGTCAAAGCTGATGCAAGTTGCTACTGTTCTTGGCTTGATAATCTGAGACCTGACAGGTCAATATAAGTAAGGTTCTTTTGACTTTGGGATGACATCTAGGTTACAGCATATTTAAGGGATTATAAACTAAATCTTAAAAACCAGTGTGATGTAGTGGTTAGAGTGCTGAACTGCGACTCTTTCATGAAGCTCATTTGGGTACTTTGAGCCAGTCAGAGACTGTCAACTTAAGCTACCTCACAGGGTGGTTGTTGTGAGCATGAGCTACATAAGTTGCCTTGAGTTCGTCACAAGAAGAAGAAAGGTGGGATATAAATGCAGTTGCATTAAGTGTAATAATTAACTCTCAGCCTAACCTCCTTCACAGGGATGTTCTAAGGATAAAATAGAAAGAACACCTATGCATACTGCCTTGGACTTCTTGTAGGAGGAAAAAGATCAGTACACAAGTGCAAAAGCCACTTGAATGCTGTAAAGCAGCCTCATATTTAACGACTTGCCTGGTGGACAGAGGCAGTCGGGAAATCAGAGCTGGTGAGTGCTTGGAAGTCACGAAGGTGACGGAAGTGGTTGGTAGAGTAAGGGCAGTTCATCCTATCCTTCTGCCAGCCTGCTTGGTTTCTTTGCTAGCTGTAGAAGAAGGAATGCCTCTTCCACTTTGGACCATCATGGAAGAACAGTGGACAGGGTGTGCTAAGGGCTGATTTAAAGCATTTGTTGGAATTTTGTGCATTGATAACCATGTTTTACGTGGTACAAGAGAAAGCTGTGTGGCACTGAGATGGGAAGAAATGGATCAGTGGGTGAAAACAGTCCTCTTCTCCAGATATTTTAATAATTGATTTAAATTATTATTTATAGTGTTTTAACCTTTAATATATTTTAACTTATTGATCTCTGGCCTCAGCTGCATATTTCTCTGTTTTATTGTAAGTTGTTTTTATTATTGTAAATATTGTAATCTGTTTGGAGAATCTTCAGACTAGTATAGCAGAATGTAAGTTAAATTAATAAATAGAATGCATAAATCTTATGTTATTGATTTATTTGATTTATATCCCACTTTTTTATTATGCATTCAAAGCAGCTTGCTCCATTCTCCTTCTCCTGGTCTCAGCCTTATCCCTTTAAGTTATGTTGGACTGAGTCTGTGACTGGGCCAAAGTTAACCAGTTGGTTCCATTGCCATGCAGGTACTAGAAACCAGGGTCACCTGAGTCCCAGTCCCGTGCTCTTAACCATTGAACCAATCTGGATACTGGCTTCTACTTAGCATCCATGAGTGCCATGTTGTATTGTATGGGAATCTGAGTAAATCTGACATTGCTGGAAAAATCATACCTCCAAAACAACTTCGGGTGCAATTCAGTGGGAGTGCCTAAATCTCGGAACAAGTATCTTGTGCAGGGCAGAAGGAGCACAGAGGCTAACTTTGCTTGCCTGCCCCTGCCAGCTTGGAAAGCAGCTAGCCAGCTAATCTTGATCTGCTAGAAGTGGTGCCTTGGATGGAGACAGAAGGAGCCTGGAGCATTGCCAGGATTTGTGGTACCTTAGCAGACCCAGTCTCTTGTTTCCACTTCCCAGAACATCCTTGTCATCCCTTCTCCGAAGTTGGTCTTAGGACCTCAGGGAATTGACTAGTGTTGTCCACTTCAGGCTCCCTGCAAGGTGTTTAGGGGTGGGAATGCTGAGTGTGGATTCCCGGCTCTGGAGTTTCAACTGTGGAGCCAGAATCTGAAAGATCCCATGGCTTATGATCAAGAATTCACTGCAATAGGAAAGTGTGCAGATTCTTTTATCAGTGGCAGTCATTCGGAAAAATGATTTAGAGTAGGGAGTAGTAACAGGCTTCCCCACTGCAAGAGAGAAGACAACAAAGTGACAGTCTGATGTCATTTTCCAGAAGCTGGCTTCATGTTTGGGTAACAAACTCTAGAAAATGCTTTTAGAGCCTCCCACCCTATTTCACCACATGCATTTTGAAAATATATTGATGTCACAGCCTGTTTGACTGTTTTGAAATGAATTGGGTTTTGTCTACTCAATTATTGAATAGCCATTGTAGAAAAAGGGCAGTCGTGTTGAAGGGCTGGGCTAGGGATGGAAGGATCCTATATGGTCACTCTTTAGCCTGTTTTGTATTATGGTGGTTTGTCTCTAGAAATTTCTGCTGCAAGTAGACTTGTTTCAATACTTTCCCATTTTCATGGTAATTATGCTACTCCATCTAGCAAAAATGCTTAGATTAGTTACAGCCCTCTGGCCACATTTTTCCAGTGTGCCTCCTGGCACGGAGTAAGTTGCCCATTTCTGCTTTTAGAATTTGGCTGTTTAGCTTTTGTTACTTGCCAATGATGTGGTCAGTCAGTAAATGTTGGTTCTGGAAAAAAAATGTCTAGCTTGCAAAACTGTTCTGCCTAGCAGACGCAAGTCATCTAGAAACAAATCACAAATGTAATTTTGAAGGTATAAAACTAACAGATTATTTGCAATGAATGGTGTCAGTAGAGTCTCCTAATGTTTTGCACCTTGTGAAAAGTATACTTTATATATAAGCATGAAAGCTTCACAGTGTGGGTAAAACTCTGGGAATGCTTCTTCAGCTGCCTGTGGAATGTGTGGAAGTTTCCATGCATGAGCATTTCTGCTTGTCCTCTGTTCCCTAGACAATGAAAACAGGCTGATGAGTTGAACTTTCTGTTCTGTTTGTGCCACCATCTTAGTTCTTTGTTGGTATAGGCTGAGGCATTTTGGAATGGTGAAATGTTAATTGCCTGTGTGTGTGCAAAGTCTGATTACTTGGCTGAAGCATCTTGTTCTGCCTAGGCAGCCGGCAGCGTATTCTCTCTGCATTGCTGATGATGTGAAATCTTGACATGGTAATCCGGGATCCAAAGCACGGCCTTTGTTGGTGATGGGGGGGGGGTGAGGCGTCTCTTGTTCCCATAGAAATGGGAAAGCTAAGGAAGCGAGTGGATAAGTTGTGAAACAGGCTAGGCTAGCATGGTATCTCTAATGTAGCATAATAAATGAATCAAAATATCTTCTGATCTCTTTTTCTTTCTATTTTTAGTGTTTAGTATTGTGATGGAAGAGTAGTCCAGGCTACCTTTTGAAACAATTGCTCTTTTGAATGCACTGAACATTAAAACATGTTGTTGTGGTTACTATGTGCTGTCAAGTTGTCTCCCACTTATGGTAATCCCATGAGTGAAAGTCCTCCAAGATATCCATCCATGACAGCCCTACTCAGCCCTAAGTTTAAGGCTGTGGCTTCCTTTTTGGGGTCCATCCATCTCATATTTGGTCTTCCTCTTCTTCTGTCTTCACATATCCATAGCCTGATTGCCTTCTCCAGTGAGTCCAGCCTTTCCATGATGTTTCTGAAGTATGACAAGCCTCAGTCTCATCATTAAAGCACTTAATAGTCTTTTTATATAGTTGTCCCTGCTATTCAAACCTGTGTAATAGGACCGATAATTTGTTTGGAATCGATCACACTGTTACGAACAGATTTTTCTGCTTCGGATCTAAAAAAGTGCCTCTATTCCAGATTGTAGAAACTAGGCTGCCATGTAGGAGAAGTTAACCTTTTTCCCAGTCGTTTGGTGTAACTGGTGACTTGGTTGCTTACCCGGATTGCTTACCCTGATCCTGGAAGAGGCTTACTGTCCCATTGTGGTTTGCTAATGCAACCAACTGGTCTCTTCAGTTATGTTCTGGAGCAATTTATCATCATACTGTCTAAATACTCTGCTTATAAATATCAGTGGGGGGTGGGGGTGGACACACAACAGTGAGAGCTGTATCCCTTCTCTATCCTGCTTGTGGCACCTGGTTTTGCCGCTGTCTGAAATAGCAGGCTGGTCTTGATTGACTTTTGGCCTGATCCAGAATGATTGTTACATTTCATAGTTTATGGTATTACAGTTCCTCAGGGAAGACTTCTAATTAATGGTGTTTTCAGAGCACAGGGTGCATAGCAAACCAGTAAGGACACAATCTATGTATCTTTAGAAAGGGAGAAAAAATTGTACAATTCCCAGCACTCCCCAGTCACCCACGATGGCAAGGGAATGCTGGGAGTTCTAGGACTTGTGTCTAAACCTGTGCCTAAACTTTTTTAAAAGCCTCATTATCCAAAAAATGCCAGTGTTCAATAATTTGGCATACTGTTTCTGCTCAAATACCACAAACATCATGGTTTCTACTTGCAGATCCCCCCACCCCTTTTAACAGTTGCTGGTATAAAACTGAGGCTGCAGTCTTGTACCTGTGCGCGCGCGCGCACCCCCACCCCCCCCCCCCCCCCACACGGATGCAAGTCCTGCTGAACTTGTTAAGGCTTGCTTCTGAGTAGACATGCACAGGATTGCTCTGTTTGACATTTACTTCTTCAGCCTGCTCTTTTCAGCGGTTGTGCTACTGCTGGGATCCACTGGTACAACACAGGCAGCAGTGATGGAGTGGTTATCTTTGATACAGCCCACAAATATGTCATAGAATGACATTCCTATGTGCCCACTAAATTTTAAGTTGTATAGTTTTGGTCAGTGGGGGAGTAGACCAGGGAGGAAAGGATTAATCCCCACTTCTTTAGGGGGCAGGCCAGTCACAGAGAACTTTCATCTACCTAAATTAAAGGAGGGACATTTTTAGTTTGATAAATTAAATATTGCATCTATTTCTATCTGCTCCCTGCATCTCAAATCTGTGCCTTACCCCGAAACATCCTACCTTGTAGGATTTCCTGAAGTTGTGAAGCCACTTATCCTCTACACTTTAATAAGCAACTGTGTTTTCTGAGAAGCATTGCCAATCTGCAAATATCCATATGGATTTACCTCAGAGATTGCTAAAGAAGGATTTTCCATCTTTTCTGTTCATCAAGCCACCTCTCTGCATTCCAGTACTCCTGTGTATCCTCATTTTTTGCAAATCAGCACAGGCAGTTTCCTAAAAGTGTGTTTCCTGCACTATCTGTAGCCCCAGTTAAGCCTACTTTTCTCTAACTTCCTTGGTTTTTCTTGGTCTTCCTCCTCTTTTCTCGCACCCTTTACCTCCATTGTTGTTGGTTTTGTTTTGTATTGAAAACACTTGGGGTATGGACCTGACAACTTTCATGAGCTATTATTCACTGATCAACTCTAACTAATGAAGATGACTTTTGCAGGGGGGAAAAAAACTGATTTCTCACTTATCTAAGGAATGAATCCTTCATCTTTGTTCAGGCTTTCGCCTGGTGTGTTGCCATGGTACCAGGACAGATATCTTGCCGAAGTAGGCTCGGCTGCAGACCCAAGGGCAAGCTCTGCAAAGGTTCTTGATAGTTACAGGCAAGGTAGAACAAAGTGGTGACGATGAACAATCTGGGCTACAGGGAAGGACTCATTAGATGGGTGCGAAGATGGCAATTATAACATCCTGCCAGAACTGATAGTTCTGTTTTTTGTTTCCTAATGATGGGCAGAAGTGTGATGTTCTTTAAGCTAAGTACTTGGAAAATTATGTCACCCTTTTTTGGCACTCCTGCTAACAGCATGCTTGACATTTTTTCCAGGATGCTCCATGTGGGAGAAAAAGCTCCTGGAACTGGGATGGGATTCCGCCAGCCACATCTAGAACGCATATGTGCTGTTTTCTTGCAATTTAGCTTGGGTGTGTTCTTCTTTGTGTGCCGCCTTGCTGCTTTTCTCCCCTCCTTCATATATACATGTTGGGGCATTTTGTGTTTCCTGTTTTTGCTTTGCTCACTTCATTTTCTCTGCTCCGCCTCCCTTACTTAACCCACCATTAGCCTACAGCATCTGGGTTTATATATCATGTTGGTACCTTGGATGGCTTGATTGGGAACTGAATATTCAAAATAGCCATGGAACAATTTGCCACCGTCACATATGAGCTGGGTTTTTGCACCAATTTATTGCGACAGGGATGTTTCCAGAAGGGAAGCTCTGTTAGTCTGTTAAAAGAAGAAGAAGAGGAAGAGTGTTGTGGTAATTTAAAGGCTTAATGAGTTTATTCGGCATAAGTTGTTTTATCAACTCCATGGAAACTTACAGTTTCATGTTTCAGTCTTTAAGGTGTCACAAGACTTTATTGTTGCTGCAGTAGCTTCTGCTCTGAAATAATTATGGGATGGTAACGTCCAATGGGCATTGTACTCCCAAACATCTGGAATCTGCAGACAAGGGAAGGCTGATCTATTACATTCTTGTACCACATTTCTTCTATCATAGAGCTCGGGAGGGGGGACAGATGGGATGCCCCAAAGGACATTCATGATATACGGATGAGATCTAGATTTGAAGTTGGCTGCCTCATGTGCCTTCAGACCATGCGATGGGACTGAATGTAATTATAGAATATCCTGCCTCATTCAAGGGGGTTGGAGTTTCTGATGAATTTGGTCCATTGTAACATATAGCTGAATGATTTAATGGCTCTTGTTGGTTTCAGACATTGAGGATTATGGCACAATGATGAAGTCCAATCCCATTGCTTTTTATGTGAGCTTTGGTGGATTGGTGTTAATATTTTTATTTCAACCACAGGGGTTCTGCTTTCATTTTTTATAGTTTTGTGATGGAGGCTACTGACCTAGTATTTTATGGATCCAAGGCGGTACAGATTACTTTGCTGTGTGGGGAGGGGGGCAACAAGATTGTGAAATGAAAATTAATGCATTAATTACAGTTAAAACTGATATTTATGTGATTGGACATATTGTAATTCAGGGGCAATGAACTTGTGGTCCAGCTTTTCAGTTGTTGGGCTACAACTTCCAACACCCCTAACCATGTTGGTTGGTAATTATGGAAGCTGTGGCGTAGTCTGGATGGTCCCAGGACCCTGAGCCCTGCTGTAATGAATAAGGCAGAGGGGCTCTTACTGAATGTTCAGCAGTGCACAAGCAGGGAAGGGGTGAGGTTAGCTCTAGTCTGGTCAAAAGGCTTGTAAGGATTAGGAAGGAAGCCAGAAATCCCCAGGCATCAGGAAACCCACCTCCTCCTGAAGGCAACACTTGTAAACGGTTGTGTTGCTGGAGGATTGTGAACTGTAAAATTCAGGTGTTTCCTGAAATGTAAATCTTTTTCTTTTGTTGTTACAGCTGCACTTCGAGATCATAATGCAGCAGAAAAATGAAAGAACATAGAAAAAAATTACAACGGAGAAGTTGGTTGCTGCCCGGTTGTCGAAAATGGACAGTGGGATTTCGGGGGCTGAGGCAATACTGCTTCCAAAGGAAGCATTTTTCTCTTCTTAAAAGAGGGAGGCAGAGCACTTGTACAGCTGCAAGCCTGAAACCAGCGAAACCATGCAGAAAGAAGGCCATTCGGCTCCTGAACAAGCAGGTTCCTGAAGTGTCCCTCCGTGCAAAATCCCAGCAAATTGCACCTGTTGAAAACTGCAGCTTCCCACAAGAGATACATGGAAAACCTTTGCCTAGGTGTGAAAGTGGGGGGCCACTGAAAGCACCAGAGGAGCCTTGTGGGGCATCTGCTCAGAGTGAACTGCTGAATGAATGCAGTGACTCAAAGGGTCGTCACGGCAAGCAGCGGTGCAGTGAGGCC
The DNA here is from genome assembly GCF_004798865.1 of Varanus komodoensis. Taxonomy (NCBI): domain Eukaryota; kingdom Metazoa; phylum Chordata; class Lepidosauria; order Squamata; family Varanidae; genus Varanus; species Varanus komodoensis. The sequence goes on along the minus strand of NW_025335727.1, from coordinate 1,798,325 downwards.
AGTACTACTGCCTTTCCAGTGAAGAGAGATGCTCTCTCTCAGAATGGGGGAGAGAACAATAATGGTGAAAGCAATGAGATTATAATCCTAAATAACTCTAACAGGAAGTGCTGCTGCCAGGGACTAAATGGAAATGGAACTTGTGCATTCTTGACTACTAGGAGAAGGCCTAAATTTAAACAGTGTATTTCCAAAAGCAGATCTTTATTTATGATGTATAAGAAACTTTCTGTGATTAAGTTTCGAATTAGAATTGCAAAATCTCATCCTAAGTTTTGGAGGGGCAAAACGTGCAAGTTGAGCAAAAGCAAGCTGAGCTGGGTGGACAGAGTGGCTAGAGATCAGCAGGAGGACTTCCACCGAGGAGCCTTTGCAGGCGGCTCCGGGACCCCTTTTCCTCCTTGGAAATTGAAAAGCAAATCTCCCTGGAATCTGCTCAGCTTGTCAGATATGAACAATCACATGCCAGGACCATTAATTGAGGAGAGTCGGACGCATCGGCCCGATGCCTGCCTTACAGAGGGTGTGCTGTTGCAGCACAGGGAGATCCGTTGCAAGGACCTTGCGCCCAGAGACCAAAATGGCGTTGCTGAGACCCGCATGCCGGAGCTGCTTGGAGGAGCTTTAGCTGGGGCGGAAGCTGTGCACAAGGAGGAAGTGCCCGCACTGGATGGCTGCCCTCATGAAATTTTCATCTCTGTAATGGAGAAGGAAATCTCGGTCTCAGGGCAAGACAGAGAAGGATCAAACCAGGCGATGGGGGCTGATGACCTAGTGCTCGAGCCCTCCAAGGTGGATTTGGGCACAAGTGGCACCTTTGCTAATGGACCTGTCCTTGTGGAGCTGGCGCAGAATGAAGACAGCCGTAGTCAGATGGAAGTCGAAGGGCCCCTAAGCACGGACGTATTTGGCGCAGAGCTCTTGGATCACCCCTACTGTAAAAGCCCTCTTGATGAGCCTCTGACAGGAAGCACAGGACAAAAATCAGGGGCCCAAAAGAGTGGCAAAAGGAACAGCCAGAGGGCTTCTTCCGTCAGTGATGAACAGCTGGCCTCATGGCTCTGTGGTAGATACACACACTTCTTTCATGCATGTTGCAGGTTTTCCTTTCCTGTCCGACCAAGTTAGGAATTCTGCCTTCTCAATTCTGATGAAAATGTCACAGTTGCTTTGTGTGGTGCTCAGATGTTTTGCTTCTTACTGCATTCATAGAAATTGAGATGTTGGGGATGTTCTGCTGGGCTGTCCTCATTCCCTGATGACTGGTCTGTAGCATTTGTGACCCTGCAAAGCTGCGTTTCGCAGTCCACCATGAATGCCAAAAAATTCTTGGTTTTTGCCCGCCTGCTTAGAATTGCAAGAGCAGTGGAGAAGGCTGTGGGATGGTGTCTAATGAGCTCTATTCTGATTGGCATGGCTAAAATTGGAATGTTTAAAATTCAGACATAGGATTTGTTTTTGAAATTCAAATTGGATTTTTTGAAATTAGATTTTTTTTCATAAAATAACTACATTTCTTATTGAAAACCAACGTAGAATTACGTGTCACCTTAAACAACCTAATTTTACCATTGCAGTCTTATAAAAATGAATTAATATCTCTGTCACACTTATGTACAGATTGCTAAGAAATTCAGTCAAGAATGGACACTCATCTTAGTTTTTCACCTCATGAAAATGGCTCTGTCCAGCCTAACTTCCAGCTCTTGCTTTTTGCAGGTTCTGGGCTTTTGAAGTCTGTCTTGGTGACTTACGTCACAGGGGAAAAGACAGGCTTGATAGGATCCTAGTTCTGTGTTTATGTGGTTTTGGCGCTTGTCCAAGCAAGGCAGAGAAGTTAAGATGGCTACCCTTCCACCCCCAAAAAAGACAGAAGGGAAGTGGATAACATATGGTGATTTTTTTCAAAAGCCAGAAGTTGTTTTATTTTTTAAAGCTAAATTTCTCCTAACCAATCTCCTCAGTTGTTCAATTTGAATAATTTACCCTCTACCCAAACACCTTCATGCCATTTTCACCTGATGAAAAATCTAGCTACCTGGTAAAGATCAAGCCTTGCTTCTACAGATCAGTTATAAGACTTGCATTTTTGTTTGCTCCTTTGCTTTTATGAAGGCAACGCTGGGCCAAGGTAGAGCGAAGCAGAAAGGAGCAATGATGGAAAGGAGAAGAGAAGACAGTTGTCCAGTGTTGATACTTTGGCTCCAGTTCTGTAACTCTTTGCCTGGGAGAAAGCGCTGTTCAACTCTGAAACTGAGTAGACATTAATAGGGTTGCGTTGTTTAGACTCTCACGGCTGCTGGTTGTACGAAAGGCGCTGTCTGAGAACATTTTAAAGATGTGCCCTCTATAACTAAAAAGGATAGTATGTGAAATGTATACAAATGAAGGTACAAGGCCTGCTTGTAAAAATGAAACAATTCAAGTCATATTCTGTTTAAGTATAAATGAGCATGTACAATTGTTTAGGAGATATATTTTAAAAGTTTCAGTGGGAAACTTGATTTAAATCAGTGATTTAAGTTGCCTTGGTTTAAATCAATCCACCCTGACAGATTGTTCAGGCCTATCATTTATTAATCGTGCAGACAGAATTCCAATGAAATTAAGACGAGGGAGTATCTTCTGAAGTGCTCAATACAGGAAGAAATTGCAATTGGAGAAATTGATAACAGAAAACAAAATCAAAAGATAGTTTGTTTATTTTTATTTTTACATTTGTAGCCCTCCCCTCCCCCCCCCCTTGAAGTGGAGTCTCTTCATGATTTTTTCTCTACTACTTGTGGCCCCAGAAATCTTGGTCAACTTCATTCAAAGAGTTACACTTGTAACGTATGTTGATTATACATTCAGTCTCTTATTTTATTGTGGAAATATTAGGTTAAATAATTCTGGAATTCATGGCCTGATGGTATATGTCCGTACTGAAATAAGAGGCTGTGTGTAATTATGGATGTGGATTAGAAAACAGATGGGCTGACCTCTTTGTTACTCTACAAGTTTGCTTTTTAGAGCTGTTTGAATTGCACTGATGCATACAATTAATTAATTAATTTCATGTCTGTACTGCCCCACAACTGAAGCTCTCTGTGATGCATGTTATTGAAAAATGCATCAGTGTAACTGAGAGTTGTGGGGCAACCTTTATGGGATTCCTCCGGGCATATGAACATGAAAGTCCCCTATCAGAATAGATCTGTCAAAAGAACATTCTGTCAGCCAGTCTTTGTTACCAAGACAGATGTGGGCTAGCAAGCTAGAGTGTGTGTGTGTGTGTGGGGGGGTGCTTGGTTACAGCATCATGTTTACATACAGTATGCACTGTTAATGAGCTTGCCGTTGCCTGGGAAGTGCCAGTATTATCCCAGCACATGCCAGAATAGAAAAGTCTGTTCTGCATAAACTTATTGAGAATGTGCTATAAATATTTCCAACACTACTTTCTTGTAGTCTGTTGCCTTCACAGTTCAGCCCTGAGGTACCCCTTAAGACCAGCAGTGCTCTTGATGGTTGTGGGAGGCAGTGCTGTTTGCCGTGGAGGATAATGGTGTAGCGCAAAGTGCGGAAGTGCCAAGTATGTACATGTATTCTTGCAGTCAGTGACACTTGATTGGTCATTGGAGCATTACATGGAGCCAGGCCATTGGCTTGCGGAGCGCAGCAGTGGCTCCTTAGGAGATCAGGCAGGAGTCTCCCAGCTGTACCTGGAGTTGCTGGGGATGGAATCTGGACCTTCTGCATGCAAGGCAGGGGCTCTGCAAGTAAGCAGGGATCCCCCTCCCCTTTACCAGGTCCAGCTTTCATAGTGCAGATAGTTCCCACATCCCTGTATTTTCTGCACAGAGGACCAGTGAAACATGTGGCATTTTCCTCCGCACTGGATGGCAAGCACATGTTTCAGAATATAAATCTTCATTTCGCCCTGGTTATGTGGGGCAGTGAGGTTTAGCAAGGGAGAAATATGGGACTGCTTAATGGTATGTGTCCACTGCTTGTTTCCCTAAAACGGTTGCCCTTAATTAGTGCCTCTCAGATGTGATTCCCTCCTGTCCCAGCCATCACAGCCAGTGGGGAGGGATGATGGGAGTTGCAGATCAGCATACCTGTTGTAGAATTTATGTGTCATTACTTCCCTCTCAGACACACCTTTGCCACCTTGAGGAGGGATAAGCAGTGACCAGAGGAAGGATGGAAGAGCTCCTGCCACTTCTGTTCTGCCTCACTTGCCGTTTTGTGCTTGAGAATAGTTAGCTGGGATTTTCAGACCCATGTCTGCCGTCAGGCGTCTGATTAGGGCTGGGGAAGTCATTTATTTGGTTGCCGTTTTGCAAACCGTTATGCAAACTGAAGCAGTTATCCTCTGGTATTCATACTTTTCTGGAATTTGCAGTTCAAGTTTTCCGATAAAAAAGGAACAACAATGTGTATATTAAGGGAATATAATGTCCGAAATGAGGCAGAGCTGTTTATAAAAATGCATAGATTACAAGAAATATGCAAGAAAGTGCCTTCCCATTTGCTGTCATTAGCTGATGTGGAAAGAACAATTTAAGGCTAGGGAAATGAGAAGGCAAAACTGACAGATTTGTTTGTCCCTCCTGGATCATTCCAGAGCTGATCACATGGTATGTTCGTGTTCTGGAGATGTTTGTTGTGGCATGAATGTGCTTAGCTCATGCATGCTTCAAAGCTCTGATTGACCTTGGGTACATTTGTGCTTGCAAAGAGCCAGCTGGGAAGCCACTAGCTTCTGGGATGCGTCAACTTTGCGTTAGCCTTTGAATATCACCAGGCACCTGCTGGCACAATTTGGAAGGCATGTCAGTGATGAAGTTCTTGGCTTCTAGCATTCCATGGTAGAAAAATTCCATAGTGTAAATGGTGCTGGCAAACACTGGTATAAAACACTTAATATGTGTGTAACATGATTCTGAAAATGTTCTTAAGTACAGTATGAACTAACTTGACCTAAGAATGTTTCAAATGAATTTAGTGTACATTTTAGTGGCTGTAATTTAGTTGGTGAAATGTAGGTTCATCAGTATAGCAATTATAAGAAATATCATATGCAGACATCAAAAGGTTGTTTTTGCATTCAGGTTAATTCTTTCTGATTCCTTTCCACCTCACTACAATTAGCCTCAGTTGGTCTTTCATAATAAGGTATTTTTAGGGAAATGCAGTCAGATTGCCATTACTTGAACATCTGCTTATTGTGTTCACTGTGTATTCCTTGCCCATTTCTGTTGTGCAGATATATAATCCCAGTTTTATCCAGATGTTAGATGCCCTTCTTCCCAAACCACAGAACTGATGATATGCTGATTAAAGTCCTTTGCATCCACCTAGAAAGGTGCAGTTCAAGAGGCACTGTGGTTGGGTGTGCCCCAAATTAATTCCACTAGAGCTGCAGGACACCCTATATCTAGAAGCACTTTTTTCTAGCTCACCAATTAAAACGCTGCCTTTATCAACTCGTTAGATTCCAGGTCTTGTTAGGGCTCTGGATTGCCTTTTAAATACACTCTAGACATCTTCAGGTGCCCTGTGCATGATTCTAGTGCTTTAGGAGGGACTGGAGTAGCTGTTGGTCCTTCATGGCTCAAGGCCATCAATCTATTCTGGAGCTCATTTGAACCCAGATCCGAGTCTGGTACTGTCCTTGCACTGTGTTGCTTGTTGGTTAGCCTTGAATGATAACTTTGGAAAGTTCTCTTCCTTCCTTGAAGGGGGTTGCGTAAACTCATTTGTAGAAATTTGTTAGCTCGTTCTTGTGGGACTGATACTCTTAAGTTTATCTTTTGGTTTTTTTTTTACAAAGCAATATTTTCATTAAAGGATTCCTAGATGAAGTAATGAAGAAATACGGCAGCTTAATTCCACTTTGCGAGAAGGATGTTATGGGAAAATTAAAGGAAGTCTTTAATGAAGATTTTTCTCATAGGTTAGTAATTCTCTCTATAATGTTTAGCTCTGCCTGTTCATACTTGAGATTCCACTTGCTTCTTCTGCTTCACAGCTGTGTCTCAAATGTGCTTTGATAACTTAGCATTGTCTGTTTTTCCCCCTTGGCTGCCTTCATTTTGTTCCAGAAAGCCATTCATCACTAAGGAAATCATGAAGTATCAGACACGGCATCCCAAATCTTCTACTTGCAATTTCCGGGTCTTCTATAATAAGCACATGCTGGATATGGATGATCTGACAACGCTAGATGGTCAGAATTGGCTAAACGACCAGGTGAGAGCAATTTGAGGCTCTGCTTTTTTCAGAGAAAATAAAATCAGACTTCTAAAACCTGCCTAAAATGGTGCTTTCAATCTCACCTTTGTGAAACTCCTGCCTGATTATCAGTATAGCTCTGTGGAATGTTGGTTTCTTTGGAGGCAGATGGAAGGCATTAATCTGCTTTTGTATCCTGTCCGCTGCATATGGCATTATTGTGTAAAATGAATTGTAGAGGTTAGAAGAGAACCGCTGCAGATATCTCGTAACAGTCTTTTGCAATATGAGGCTTTTCTAGGTTGAAATAAATCTTGCTAAGGTTATTAATTGAACTTCATCTTCAAACCACCACTCTGGTGAAAAACATTTTTTGGGGGTAACTGTCTTTCTATCTGGGCATTTCTTTATTTTTCATGGTCTAGCAAATGCAGGTAAGATTTTTCCCAAGCAGATTCCATTTTCAGAGCAATCACTATCCTATATCGAAGATATCAAGATCCCACCTTTATCTCTGGTTTCTTTCACTCTCTCCGAGCCATATGGAAGCTACATTTCCAACTTCTATTCTGTCTTCATCTGTCTCCATCTAACCCAGAGAATGCGGTGGATCACTCGTCTCCTACTCTGTGCACGTACTGCATGAGGCGTGTTGTTTGGGTGGGAAAGACCTACTCCCTACACAGCTTGATTGTGGACATACTAAACCTGTCACCTGATTAACAAAATTAGTTGACTGAGCCTGAGTTTGAACTGATAAAATCTGCATTGATTTGGATATGGGTCAAAACAAATCTGAAGGGAAGTGGAAACATGTTTTCTTAGATGATACATATGTATTTACGGTGGACATAATCCTAGAAGATGTACTCCTCCTTCCCCCATAGCAGCAATGCCTCTTCTAGGGTAGCATCAACTGCTTCCATCTTTTGTAAGTATTTACATGCATTTAAAATATAGGGCTCAGTTGGGGAAAATAAATTAGAAGGCATCCACAAATCTATTGTCCTGCCCGTGATTATCTGGAGAAAAGGGTGCAGAACAGCCCACGTTTCCTTCCCTGAACTCCTGCTTCCACCGAGGCTTGAAAATAATCTTTCCTGTTCCACAAATGATAGAAATTCCTGCATTTGTGCAGACGGGGCTTTGCAGTGCAGGAGGGAAGGAAAGTTTGCAAGAAGCTGGCAGTTAACGCAAGGCAGATTTTGGATCCCTGCTCTTAGTTGCTTGATCAGATTAATCTACTATTTTTAATCATGAATATGTATATTATCGCATTGCATCTATATCCTGCTTTTTTCCTCTTGTGAGGAACCAATGTGCCTCCTGGAGCTCTGTTTATCCTCACAAAAACAACCATGTGAAGTAGGTTGGATTGAGAACCTCTGGCTGAGAGCCACTCAGCTTTACAGCTGAGTGGGAAGTAGAAGGTGGACCTCTTGGGTCCCCAGTCTAACACTGCGTTCATCAGATTATTAGTGATGTAAGCCGCCCCGAGGCTTCGGCGAATGGGGTGGCATAAAAATGTTTTAATAAATAAATAAAAATTATTAACAATGCACACATGTATGCAGTGAAAATAATGCTGGATAAAAACACTTGTTTTTTCATTCCATATTCTCACAATAGTTACCTCCAATTTGGATTTCTAAAAATGTTAAATGTTATTGGAGAAGTTTACTGATGGGACAGAGAAGCTGCACATGATGAGAAACATACTGATGCTGAAATGACATGGGGTTTGGATTTTTAATCTCAAGTCATATTGAGATTTGTTTGAGTTCAAGCAGGCAGCACAACTGGTTTCCTATGTCTGCCCCTTCTATGGGTATCGCTGCAGTTCTTGCTGTTATTGTTAACCCCAAGCTGCTTCTGTATTTTTCCAATTAAAACTCAGACAAAACTGCAATTCCTTCATGAAAACATTGGAACCAGAAGGGAACAGTTTTGATTCCCTGAACTTCCTCACTTAATTCCCTTTCTAGATCAGCCTTTTTCTCATTATTCCAGACAGACATGTCGAATTAAAAAGCACTCTGGTGACACTGAGGAAGAACACAGGTAAAGCACATTGATGGCACTTGGTTAAATCAGACAAATAGTGCAAAATAAGTTAAAATCTCTGGTGTGCTTGAGAGACTCCAGTGTCAGAGGATCACTGACCAAGTTGTGTTCACATGCTCAAACTTTCTGGAAAGTCACAGCTGAAAAACTCTAGCCCGTTTGTGCAACTCAGCTGTCTAACAGCACTGCTAATATTGTGAGAAAAATCATAATTATCTTCTCCGAAAGGACCCTGGGCAATTTTTATTAGTAGCTCTTAGACAGGAGGCTGCCAAGAGCTTGAAAAAAACCAGTATTTACCATAGATGAGTGATTATTCATTTATTCATAATGTACTTGGATACTGCTTAATAGTCCCTACAGGGGCAATCCTGTGCAAGTTTAAGCAGAAACAGAGGCCTTCAAGTAGAGCATGGCTGGTTGACATTTAAATACAATGTAATACAAAAATAAGAGTAAAATAATAAAAATAATAGAAGCCGTTAAGAAAGTTTCCAAACATTACATCAAGACTGTAAGAATGGGGATGGTAAGAGAGTCTCACTTGGTTGGGAGGAGCCTGTGTGTTTTCAAGTGCTGTACACAACTTCCCACTGTTTGGAGCCTTTGGCTCACACATGGGAGTGTGCTGCACAGAACAGCTGCCACCTCTGAGCAGGCCCACTTACTGACCACTTCCTAGTGACATGTATTGTGGAGCGAGCCTTAAGACATTCGTAGAAGATCTCTGCAATGGTATATATACAGGAAGACTGTCAGCTGGGTGTTCTGGTCCCAAGGCTTTGTATGCCAGTGACAAAACCTTGAAGCTTGGTAGCTACGAAGCAGCCAGTGCAGTGCTTTTAGCAGGCAGGATGTGTACATTTAGAAGTTCCACGCTGCAGTAGCGCCACTTCCTGGCAAGGGACAAGGGGAGCCCCGTGTGGAGGGCCTTACAGTAGCCTAAACATGAGACTGCAAGTGTGCGGAATACAGCAGGTGGTTTACTATCGGTGTGGAAAATGCTGGAAGCTATAGACCTTCTTTCCTGCCTAAACTAGCATAGGATCATGCCCCTAGGATATCTTCTTAGAAAAACATGATTTCCTTTGAATGGGGCCTTCAAATGTGTGTCCACCAGTGGTCTATATTCTTGGAGGGATGTTTTCGATTGCAAAAAGAAAGCAAAAGGGTGCAAACCCAAGGCAAAACTATGCAGGATTAGCTAGAAAGGTATGCTGATGTATTTCATCTGTGTTCAGTGTTGTTTCCTCTCTCCTGATGGCTCTTTGTGTGAAAAATGAAAACGCACCGCAGAACCCTCTCTGCTCCAGCTGCCTGTGGTCCTGGGAGTGCAGAAATGATGGGACGCACACTCTGGCCTTGCTTTCAGCAAGTGGGTGAAAGGCTGCTGGAAGGACTGGGATGCAGGGAGGGTCGCTTGTCCAGATCAGACGCCACTGCTGAATGTGTCGCTTTGAGAACTGTTACTTGGATGTGCTTCCTTTCTCCTTGCCTCCCCATTTGCTTTTTCTTTAGCATCCTGACTATTAGACTGGACCTGCGGGCAGGAATTGAGTTGCCTTTTATGCGTTGTATGCTGCTTAGAAATCAATCATTTATTTATTTAAACAACTTAAATGCCGCCCCATCGCAGGAGCCTCGGGGAGGCTGCATCTAGATGCGCATGCACCTCACAGCCACATAGGGAAAGCCATGGACAGATGGGTGCCTTGTCTTTGTGACCATCAGCGCTGCCTATCCATATTTGCAGGGTTACACTTTATCCTACATTTAATTGCAATATTGATTAATATATTTGAGATCAAGACAGTTGGTAGTCTTGATAAATTCAGGCGGCTTTTTCCAGCTTGTTTGTGACTTTCGGTATTGAGATAATTTGAGACACAGAGCTGAAAACTTGATGTCTTCTAAAAAAAGAAGTTGGGATTCTTGCACAACTGGCATAAAATTGTTTTCTTCTGTTTTCTGCTGATGGGTTAATTAATTTGGATGTTTGCCAGTTAAAAGATGGGTGACAGCTCTAGTTTATTGCACTGGTCACTTTAAGCCCATAATTAGTTATGTCATCATGATGTCGGGATATGAGACTATCTTTTAATTAGAAGGTAAACAAGACTGAGACTCAAAATGGAAAGTAAGAATGGAAAGTAATCCATGCTAGGATTAGTACATATTTTAAGTCAACAGCCTTATTCAGTGGAATGAGAAAAAGAAGCTTGCAAAGACAGTCAGTTGGTCCAGTAAAATAAGACAACACTTTAAAGCAAATAACAAAGACAGCTTCCTTTTCATACTTGTTTGCTACATTAAGCATTGATCAGCACCGGTGCCTTAAACTGAGAACTTGTTCTGTTTAGGAAAGAAAAAACAATTTTGTGCTGGTGAGTTGTCTAAGCAGTTGTGCCGGTTATTTGTGGAAATCTATATTCACTGCAAAATAGTAGCCTCTTTTTGGATTGCAAATAATTTTTGTTTCAAGGGGAGTGCAGTACATTTGTTCTGCAGTAGACCTGTAAGTAATGTTTCAAATCTTCTGTGATAAACTCACAAAAGCAACCTCCCTTGCTTGTTGCATATAAAATGCCTGGGTATGCTGGCTTGAAAATCTGTGAATCTTTCCAGATATGGACAAATGCATTCAGTTTCATTGAGTATGGAAGACCTGATTAGGCTATTGTTTCTTTGAATCTTGCTATCTGAGCTCACTCTGTGCCTGTCTTAACTCTGAGAAGCTCAGGAGAAGAACACAAGGGTTCAAGTCCCAGTGCTCTGTCCACTGAAGTATGCTGGCTTAGAAATTTCATGTGAAGTTAAATTGTTTTAGTAAAGAAGGATTAGGTATTTTCTACCCCTGCAACAAGCTCCAGTTATTTTATTTCCACTAACTCTTCATATGATTTGACTCCTAGAGTATGCTTTCTGAAAGAATAGGAGGGGAGGGACACACACACACACACACACACACACACACACACTGGGGATCAGCTGCCATTTGGGGAGGCCTTGTTTAAGCTCTTATTTGTATTTAGGCTGACCTTCATGGGCTGTGAACGTGCCTCGTTTCTATGGAAGAGCAGTGTGGCATCAGGAAGAGAACTGAGCTACTTGCCCAGTGTCTGTGTGGGAGGTGTTCTGGCCTTCACATTTGCATAAAATGTCATGGTGTATGTGTGGGTCATGTCTACAGAGCTCTCTGAAGCCAGAGGGGTTGCTGAGGGACTCTTCCCATGACTGGGATGCGTAGGGCTTGAGCATCTAGCATAATTTCATGGCTTCCTTGCTGGTAGCACGTGTCAACAATCCAACTCAAATTATGGAAAAAGAAATTGCCTGGTCCTTCATTTGCTGGTGTGGTAGAAAACCCAGGTTGTAGTTCCAGCTAAGGCTGTGAAACTCCCTGGGCGACCTTGGACCAGTCACTGACCCTCAGCCTCACAGTGCTGCTCTGAGGATAGAAGGGAGAGGAGGAGGGCCGTGTGAGCTGCCCTGGGCTCCTTGCAGAAGGAAAACCAGTGAGAAGGAAACATGATGGATAAAATGCGACACTTGGCGATTCCCACTTGCTCTTGTGCAGGACTGGGATGAGCAGAGCCTCGTTCTCGTGCTGCCGCGCGTGCACCCTTTGGCTCATAGTGGAACCCACAGAAAGGATGTTTGGGAACATCGCGCTTCACATCTCTCTCTGTGGGGGAGCCATCTAAAAATAAGCGAGTTCACTCTTTAATGCGGTTACTCGTTTAAACTCTTTCAGATTATCAACATGTATGGTGAGCTAATAATGGATGCAGTTCCTGACAAGGTCAGTGTCCTTTCTCCATTTTTCCTGTTATTATGTGAAGGTAGCTAAATAGCATTGGGAAAGAGGGGGAGTAGAGGTACGTCTTGCTAACAAAAAATTGGAAGGCTGCCGTGAGGACGCGCATTCCTGGGTGAGGGAGGAGATCCCAAGTAGGGATTCTGCTGGCGGAGGATTTTTACTCATGCATAAGCTCTGCTCCAGAGCACATGGGGGTGGTGTGCAGGCTTTGTGGCCCCCGCGGCCGCACATTGCCCCTTTTTCCTTGCATGCTGGCTTTGCTGTCGAGATCCTGACCTGCATTCAGCCAGCACTCCCATTTAGTGCAGAAGGCACTAATTATGCCTGATCAATTGACTCACTGACTGCTTTGTCTTTGCAGGTCCATTTCTTCAACAGTTTTTTTCATAGACAGCTGGTAACCAAAGGATATAACGGGGTGAAACGGTGGACTAAAAAGGTACGCTCCTACATGATAACACTGAAAACCCTTTGCAGGTGAGAAATACCAGGCCCTTTTGAAGAATGTGTTTGAAATGAGTGCCATCATTAGTAATGGAGCGTTTTTAAAAAGGCACACCTTTAAATGAGAATTACAAAGACATAGGATTGCTTCTTAAAAAGTAGAATGGTTGTGAGATGCTGAGAACTATGGGGTAAATTGCAAGTCCTAGCCACATCCTCTCTCCCTAAAGTAACATGTTGCCACAACACCTCTTTCCCGCTTTCTTTCACAGCTAACGCTCCCTTTCTCATATCCATCAGCACCAGGCACAAGTGAGTTCTGCAACCTGTATAAAATAAACAAAATGAGTCAACACGCTTGATTCATGTAATGCCTCTTTTGTAGGTTAGATGGGATTGGAGGAGGCAACTGTTCACTGATAAAACACATCTGGCGTGCAGAAAACCACAGACTCACTTGCTAGGAAAGTTGCGGTGCCTGCAAAGTTCCACTTGGACCCGTTTGGCATTTTGGAAATGATCTGATTCTGCTCAAACCAATTCTGGAGCATTCTGCCCCCAACTTGGGTACTGAACTCAAGCTGAGAGCCAGAAAGCTGAGGTGTTATACCTTTGACCATGGGAAACAAGCAAAGGCTATAAATCAGAGGCAGGTGAAATTTTGTAGGCCTTTAGGAGGATATTACACCTGCCACATTTCGGAAGCAATAAGTTTGTAATTTGATATTCTTATTTTGGGAAGCTGCCAACAGCTTGTTTAATTCCTTGGCATAATTGGGTGGCATTTTCAGACATAGCTTCCCTTTTGAGAGGATCAAGCCTGCCAGATTCCAAATGAGTAGCTGACAAGGGTTTATGGCACAGCCCGCCATGCCCATTCATCCGGCCCGCCTCGGAGGTTTTGGATTCGCTTGGAGAAAACAGTCTCCGAGCAAGTGCAAAAGCTCTGAGCTGGCACAGGCGTACTCCGTGGGGAAATGGCCGCAATCGCGGTCCCACTTGTGCAGGGAAGATGGGCACGATCGTGGTCTTGCTGGGGGTGTGGATGACTGTGATCATGCTAGGTGGGAGGTGGCTGCAGTTGCGCCCGCCTTCCCTGCATGAGTGCACTGGGAGGGGTGGAGATGGCCGCGATTGCAGGCATGCGCATGCAGGGAAGACGGGTGCGATTGCGGTCCTGCTCGGGGGGGGGGGGGAGTGCCGTGATCGAGCCCGCCTTCCCTGCGCAAGCGCGATCGCGCCCGTCTCCCCACCCCCAGCACGATTGCGGACATTGTAGCTACGTCCCTTGAGTATGGACATGCTCCTCCCCACCTCATCTTGGCCTTCTGCTGCAGCCCAAGCAAGTAGAGCAAACATTAATTTTTTTTTAATTTAGTTAATTTTCATTAATTTTAAAATTTATTTTAATTTAAATTTTAAAATTTATTTTAATTGTAATTAATTTTTAGTATGCAGTGTGCATAGGAATTCGTTCATTTTTTTCAAACTATAGTCCAGCCCCCCAACAGTCTGAGGGACAGTGAACTGACCCCCTTTTAAAAAGTTTGAGGACCCCTGGTTTATGGGCAAAGGCAGCATGTACAGTTTAAAAGTATCCAAGAAGAGGGAAAAAAGCACATCCATCCAGTCCAGCAGTCCAGACACACAGTGGCCAACCAGCTGCCCATAGGAGCCCTCAAGCAGGATAAATGCAAGACCTCCACCTCTACAGCAGCTGGTACATGCGGGCACGCTGCCTCTATTAGAGAAGGCAGACATCACCTGCAAGGCCAGTAGCCACTGATAGCCGCCTCCCTCATGAATCTGTCCAATCCCTTTTTAAAGCTATCCAGATTAGTGGCCATCACCACTTCCTGTGGCAGTGAATACCATCGTTTGACTCTACTTTGCTTGAAGTGCTTCCTTTTATGTGCCTGAAACCTCCCACCAGTCAGTCTCTTGAGATGACCGCCGGTCTGAATGCTATGGTAGAGGGAGAAAAATGTCTCTCTTTCCGCTTTCTGCACACCATAAGTAATTTCAGATCCCTCTATCATGTCTCCCCTAGCTCACCTTCTTTCTAATCTGAGCAATCCCCGTTGTAGCTGCTCCTCAGAGAGAAGGTGCCCCAACCCCCTGATCATTTTTGTTGCCCTTCTCTGGACCTTTCCCATCTAAGAAATGTGCTTTTTCAGGTAAGGTGCCCAGAACTGAGCACAGTATCCCAAGTGTGGTCATACAAAAGATTTGTAGAAGGGAAGTAAGATTTTGGCAGTTCTGTTTTCTATTCCATTCCTAATTATGTCTAGCATGGAGTTTGCCTTCTTCGGAGCAGCTGAGCACTAAGCCAGCCTTTTCATCGAGCTGTCCACACCACCCCAAGATTCCTTATTTTATGTGCTTCTAGTTCAAATCCCATCAGTGTATCCTTGAAGTTGGGATTTTTCACTCCAACATACATTACTCTGTATTTCCGTATTCTGAAAAATGATATAAGCCTAAGGTGGTCCCAAGTACAAAAACTGCAAGGTTTCAGAATGATTGAAAAAATATATGGAAAGGAGTTCCTCAAACTGAGCAGGCAGGATGTAAGGGATTAATTTCCCCTTTTCTTACCCTTGTGATTTTTTAAAGTCAATTTGTATAAAAATGGCACACTAGAAAGAGTTGGGGGTGGGTGCCTAAGTGCTGAGGTGAGCGGGGGGGGGGGGAGTATGATGACTGGAAACCAACTTCAAGACTTTTTTTGTAGTGAAGCCTAATATTGTTGGAAGAATTTCCATCGCCCTCTCTCACCCTTGACCTCCCACAAAGTACAGTGATTGGAGTGCAAAGCAGCTCTTATGATTAGCAGGTACACCTGTTGGTAATTCAACTCCTCTTCTACTCCATTGACATTTAGAGAAATGAGAGCAGCATTTCTGTTTTTAGCTGCCTTTCTGAAGTTGAATTGTGAATGAAGCCTTGTGCATGGTCCTGTTTCGGGTCTGGTCACTTCAGCTCAGGAAGCACCAGAAATGCTCCGATGGGACCTGATTTGGCCTGGACTTTAGTCTTTAGCCAAATCTGAGGCACATTCCTAGTGAAGGGTTAGGGTTAGGACTGGTGTCAGTGTCAGTCAATGACACTTTGATGACATTTTTTTTCATCAGTGTTGCTGTTTTGGCATCAATATTATGGAATTCCAATCATAATCCCAATCATAATTATCCCAATCGCTTCAGAAATTGCTCACTTGGGGGGTGGGGATGGGCAGGATCCTGTTTAGGTACACATGGATTTGGATGATGGGGAAGGGGTTTGGTTTCCCAAACTGAGGCTCCATGTAGGCACAGAGCCTATATGTGTGAATGCACAGATCATCACTCAAAGAACCACAGTTGCAGGTAAGCAGGCTGCCTATTTTTATTTTTGTGCAAACAGCGTTCTAAACTTAGCACGTGCATTTTGAGAGCAAAGTGTTTCCTGGTACAGGAAATAAAAAATCATTCAAAATTTCTTACCCAGCCCAAATCATGGAGTGACAATTCCTAACAACCTAATGTGAAGACTAGAAAATCTCTCTGCTAAAGGGAAATTTTGAGTTGCTAGATTTAATGTGATGAATGTGCGCATGCATGTGCCAAAAGGAAAAGGACGCTTTAATCGCCTTTAAGGAGAAGGCCGAGAATGTGCAGCTCCACCTGTTGAGGTTTTTGCAGGTAAAACCAAACAAAGCCCAACCCCCTGACTTATGCATGGAGCTGTGCGGGAAAGCATTTGGTTTCCAAGTCTGCAGTATTGTTTTTTCCCCTCTCCCAGGTGTTCCCTTAGATCTGAATGCTGAAATGGTCTTTGTTTGCAGAGAGGCCTCAAACAGAACCAAAGTGCAGCTTAAAAACATCGGATTAGTCATCTTGCTAATACATAGTTTAACGAAAAAGAAAATATAAAAATGCGTCATCTTTAAAAGTAAAAGATTTTGTTTTTTTACATGCCAGTTCTAAAATACTGTCAATGAATAAGTTAAGACACAGTCCTGGCTGGGGCATGCTGGCAGTCGTAGGCTTTTTTTCTATCTAGACCTGCATAGGATGGCACCCTTCCTTACTATGAAAATCTGAACATGAGCACTTTAGCACTTAATTGCTAATCTCAGTTAATCTCTGATCCATTGTCTCCTGCCAAACATATTAACTTAAAGGCAGCTTTAAAAAATGGAAAACCAGTTTGACCATTTCTCAAATATGTTCTTTGTTAAGTAAGCCCGTTGTTCAAGTGAGGATTAGATAGCACCACGTAGTCAAAGCGCGCCATGAGTACATATGAGGGGAGATATCAGTGCATCTTGGGGGATACCCCAGGTCTTACAGGAGTACAGAATCTTTAAGGGGAAATAGCTGTGGGCGGGGGGCAATCCCAAAACATTTTAATGAAGTCTGAGAATTTTTAGCAGGATAGAAAACTTGGAATGGAGTCTGGAAGAATGGCTGGCTGGATCTCTGAACAGGATCATATCACCTGCAGTATGTTTCAGCTTGCACTTGTAAATATTTTCAGTCTGCCTACGAGACACAGGCATCTTATTTTCATCTCATAAAATTAAACTGCTCTGGTCTGCCCAGCAACTTGGCTCTCCTTGCTTCATCCTATTGGTTATGGGCATATCATGTTTGTTTGCTCCTTTTTGGGAAGCCAAGGTTGTGGCCTTCCATGAAGAAGAGCAATGCTGGAAAAAAACCCAAAAGACAGCATTTTCCAGTTTGCAGGTTTCTGTATTGATACAGTTAAATTCAAAAAGGACCTTGAGTTGTGAGATCTCTGAACAGGTAAAGAAGAAAGAAAGGAAACCCTACAAAATATATTCTGTGTGGCAAAGATGCAAAGCCTGGCTGTAAGAATAAAATGATATAAAAATACTTTAATTGTAAATTAACATGGTTTAGTGGTCAGATCTGCACCACTGCTTAGGAACACACAAAGTATTAGGTGAGGTAAATCATCTTTTCCCTTTGCGGATCTGAATCGGTTATTTCTGTCACCTTGTCTTAAAACCGTTCATCCTGCATTGCTCTTGTGCCTGCGTTCCCAACATTTTGAGCTCCACTGTCTCGTAGTTCTTCTGTGATCTCAGCAGTTTGTGTGGGCCAACCCTTTTCAAGTTCCTCTGGGGATAAAAATAAATCCTCTTTTGTAAGTATTGGTTTAAAACAGGGCTTCATAAATTTAAATGTTTCCTTTCTGCTGCTTGGAATGGGAAAGTAAATTGGATTTTGTTACTTAGCTTGCAGAGAAGAGCTCTGTTTTTGTTTTGTTCATGCTTTATATGTAGCATTTGGAGTTCAGCTGCAATCACCCGTTTCACCCGACTGGATTTTAATTAAACTTTAGGATGCATGTGCTTTCTTCTTTTTATCCCAGAGTAGGAGTTTTTGATTTTTACATTGGCGATAAAGTTGCTCTTGCTTTCTCCTTCAGCGTCAGTTTATGCTCAGTATGGTTTCTGGGACCTGTTGACTAAGATCAAGCCACCGCTTGAGAAGCACCAGTTTAGAATCTCTGCATGAAGATACTAGATTGTCTTGCCCAAGTTTCTGCATCTGAGCCTCCTCTGCGATGCAAAGAAAATGTTAGCTTTCCTTCGAAGGTGGTTGTATTGATGACACAAAGATAATGCATGTGAAGCTCTCAGAACACTGGCAAATGCTAAATGCTATCCTTCCCGCAAGTAATAGAAGGGCTATTTTCTCCTCGCCCTGAACTACATTCTGGCCCACTGATTTAGCCCTTGTACTGTACTGGTTTATGTGGGCTTTTCCTCTTCCCTTTCCTCATTGCAGCGATGTTTGTTCTCACTTGCTTTGATGAGCAGGGAAAGGGCCTCAGTCTCTGTCATGAGGTGAGCACGCCCACAGACGGGGGGGTGGGGAGGCAACTTGCTGATGGTACTTAAGCAAGGATGTCTCTAGGTGGTTGAATAGGAACTGGGATCCTACTGAAAACTCTAGCCCTGATCTCATTTTCATGCGTAACATCAGGGGATACTGAATGCATAACATACCAAATACAGGATGATGTCACAGTACTACAAGCAGCCAACGCCATGGGCCGGAGATAGAGGCAGAGGAATAAACCACACCAGGTGCTGGATATCCCTTGATGTTGCGGAGGAGGAGGAGCAGCAGAGCTCTTACTCTTACTGGACAGTTTTGCACCTGTCAAAATGTCTAGTTTTACTTTTGTGTTCAAATCCTTTTAAAACTATCAATGCAAGTCTTCCAGATCCGATTCTGATTCTTTTATCTTTGTCCTAGCTGACACTGATTAAGCCCATCTAACTTTCACAAGAGGGTTTCTATATATAGATGCTATGCTTTCTTATTTGGAGGGCCATATTTGTTCCATTTAACTAAAAAATGAAAACAGATGCTTCATTTTAAGGTGTAGGTCAGTGCCATCACAAATACTGCTGAGCTCAGTGGATAACTTTCGGCATGCTAAGCATCTTCGTTACTGCAAGCACCAGTCAGGAAGGTAGACCAATGCAGGACACGAATGTAGGCTGTCCAGTGCAATTCTGCTGAAAGCATATTGCCTCTTTGCCCATACTGGTACCATAAAGAATCTCTGCTGTCTGCTAAGAAAGAAAATTCTGCCCAGGTTTAAAAAGGGCTCCTAAGCTGAACACAGAGCCACGTGCATTCAAGGACAATTTGGAGCACAAAATAAGTTGGGTAGCTTAGCTTATTTGCCTCGTTTAGTTTTGCTTCCAGGAACCACATTCACAAAGAACTTGGCTAGGGGACTTCAAAGGGAGGAGAGCTTAGGGGAGATCAACAGTGTGGTAGGGAAATAAGATTGTTGTGCCTCTGTGCCCATTTGGGGGGCATGGGGAGGTGCCAGTTGGTGAAGTCTTGCCTCATTGCCTTCAGCTTTTTAGGCCCAGTGCGCAAACTTTCTAGTGCCAGCGTTCCTGTTTTGTGTGGTGAAGAGGCACACTCATGATTTTCCACCACCCTCATGAGAGCCCAAGGGCATAATGACGTTAGGTCAGGACTGGGCAACATGTGGCCCTCTAGGCTTCTCAGTCAGCACTTTGCACCATCCCTCACCCTTGCCCATGTTGTCTAGGGCTCATGGGAGCTGTAGGTTAAACATCTGGAGAAGCAGATGTTTGCGCTCTGTCCTGGCTCCTGCAGCCTCTCTCTTGGACAAAGATCCAGCAAAGCAGGCTGTTGAAAAAATGGCCCACCGTGTGATGTGCCTGGGGAAGGGGGCAACAATGCTCCTCCCAAAATATGAATTAGACTGCCAGCCATACAAATGTATGAACCAGATCTCAGCCATCACTAGGTCCTAATTCATCTTATTTCAGAGTTCTCTTTACACACCGTGGCTGGAAAGGCATGTAGGATAAGCCAGGGGTGTTTGGAGTGCCGAATCTCCTATCTAACCTAATGGCTGGATTCACATGACACAATTCATGCTCAAGGTTGTTAGTGAATCATGGATTGTTATGTTGCATAAACCCAACTGTTCTACATGTTTTTAACAGATCACACAGAAAACCCATGGCTGGTGGTTGAGTTGTGAACTGTAGATTGTTCTGATTAACAAAGCATTTGACTAGTTAACAAACCATGGTTAGGCTAACGCAACTCAAGAATTTATGGCCCAAAGACTACTTGCGCAAATGTTCAATCTTGAGCGTAGCTTGTTGTGTTGTGTGAACCCAGTCAATCTTACCTGTTCTGGTAACATGTTTGGACATACGGACAAGGATACAGTGAGCTTTGGGTTTAGTGTAATTGTTATTTTGTATAAAATCGTAATCTAGATGACTGGAACCCAGGAATCTACTTCACATTCTGTGGCAGTTCTGCACACAGCATTAAGTATTAAACACATGCAGCCTGCCTTGCAAAACAAGTTTGTCCTATCCATTAAGCTGCCATCCTCATCAGTTGCCCGGGGCTGTTTCCATCTCTCCATATGCCTTCCAGGTCTTCGCTAGTGGATTAGATGCAGACCAGCACTATTTCATTGGCATTTGATTGGTGCACCAGTGTATGTGCTCATGTGTTGAAGGCTGTCTTTTAGAAATGCTAATTTCGTGCTTAAAACCCAACACCATCTTGTAGCTTCCTGTCAAAAATATTGATTTTGAATAATTTAGCATGAAGGGATGTAGGGCAGTAGCCATTCTGTTGGGTTTCTTTCTAAATAAATGGAAGCTTCTCTTTTAATAAGCACATGGCATTAAATAAACTGCATCTGAGAAGGAAAATGGAAACCAAAGTGATGGTCTTAAGACCTGGCCTACACAAGGGGAAAACTGAGTTGGGAATGAGGTGGTAGACCAGGTAGAGGGGAATTAGTTACCTTCTAGCAGGAAGCTTTGAAAAGCAACATAGAACGTGGGCTGAGCCGGAACCTTTCACCCTGATGTGCTGTTATTTTTAGTTGATTTATCTGGGGAAGCATTAATTTTTTTCTCCCACCTGCATCTGAAAATTAATTGTTTCTGTGTAGGCCAAGACTAATTAGTGGTAGAACTGGAGCTGACTGGAATGCTGTTCTTGACAGAGGAAATGTCCTCAGGCTATAACAGTGCCTTAAGGACCACACCTGAGCTACTTCGCTGTCACCTCTGTTTGCTGCTGCATTTTTTGGCTCCGCAGACTGGATGGGGAACCTCCGCAGGCCAGATTGGGCTCGCAGTTCCCCATCCTTGATGCGAGTGCAGCACAAAGGGGACACAGACTCCTCATGTTGGAGCTTTGAAGGATGGGGCAGGGATAGCTCGGCCGCAGTGGCACAGGCACTAGCGCCTCAGGACAGGATCGCTGCCACATGCTCTGTATGGGGCTGTCCTTAAGGCTAGTGCAGAACGTAGCAACTTGGCTGTAGTGGGGGGGGGGGGGGCGTCCCCTTTCCGTAGGCATTGGCTTCATTTCTGCTACCTGGTTTGAGGCTACTGCAGCTTTACATAAAGTCCTGAACAACTTGGGAGTAACGTGTTTTAGAGCCTGTCTCTTTTCCCTTAGTCCCCTGGTCACTGAAGTCGCCCACTGGGGTACTCCCGGTGATCATGAGGCCAGTTTACAGTCTGGCCTTCATCTTAGTCATTCTGGGCCAGTTGATGTGAGGTGGGCACTACCCCTCCATGCCTGCTAAGCACAATTTTATTTAATTGCTTCATTCTTGAGTAAAAGGTGAAGCACAGTGTTACTGTTTAATTTGGTTTTAAAAGGTTTTATTCTTTTGTATTTTGGTTCTCCCCTTTCCTAATATTTACAGCTTAGGAATCTCTAAGATGTGGAATGGTTTACAGATTTGATAAATTAAGTGTGTGTGTGGAGGTGGTGGTCCTGCTTTTGCTACTCAAGCACTTGTCAGGGTGTACTTGGCTTTCCTTCAGTTCCTTTGCTACTGCCTCTGTAATTGGCAGAAGCTTGCTTTCTGGTGTTCACATGCCTATGGTTCTCATACCCCTAGTTATGGGCCTTCTGTTAGGCTAATGTTTCTGCCTGGCACATTTCTGCCCTTCACTTTCAACTCTTAACACTTCACGTTTCCTCTGAAGAGCCTCTTCCTTGCCTCTCTTGGTCTAGGCTCATTGCTCCTGTATCATCTGCGGCCCCCTCCCTCCCTCCCTCCCTCCCTCCCTATATCGCTGGCCTTTTGGTTGGCCAGGTGCACTCCTACCTCTAGAGTCCGAGTGGCACGGAAAGCACAGTGGGTGCTGCTCACATCCTGAAGGGTGCTTGAAGCAGCAACTGCCTTTCGCAAAAGGTGCTTTCCTTGGGATGCGAGGCGATGCTGCCTGAGACCTGCCCACTGCAGTGGTGAGAGGGCTTGCTTCCCCCTGGGCCTGCCCCTCGAATTGCTGTCCACAGTGTTTGACTTGCAGCCACTGCTGTCTTGAGGGCCCCTCCCAGAAATGAGACTCTGCCCCAGTCCCTGTTTTACCACTTTGTGGATCTTGTCCTCTTCCTAAAGAGCCCCAGGGGTTCTCCACACTGGCTGGTAGGGGTATGTGTGTGTGTGTGTGTGTGTGTGTGTGTGTGTTTTCTTTTGTTATAAATGCAACAGCCCTGCAGAGTTGGGCTTGGTGACTGTCCTGAGTTTTCCCAGGGAGCCTCATGGGTGAGTGCGGATGTGAACTCGGGTGCCTTTGCTCCAGCTTTTGCAAGCCACAACATGGCTGTCCACGCCTACTCCATTACTAGCCCTTCTCTTCTAATAGCCAAATGATAAAATAGTATAGGGCAGGGGTGAGGAGGCTGTGGCTTTCCAGATTTTGTTAGACTTCAGCCGCCATTATCCCTGACCATTGGCTTGGTAGCTAGAGCTGATGCGAGTTGGAGTGCTTTGACAGCCTAGGTTCTCCACTTATTGGAGGGGCAAAATACCTCAAAGGTGTACAGAAAGAAATGTTTTTAGACCTTGAATGTAAATGTTTTTAGACTCAAGAATTCCTTTCTTCTTAGGAATTCTTGAGTTAGTTCTGTATTACATGTTATCATACTATAACTATGTAGTTACGAACACTTTTGGTGATGGATATTCTTGTTTCCTTGTCAGGTGGACCTTTTCAAAAAGACCCTCTTGTTAATTCCGATCCATCTGGAAGTTCACTGGTCCCTAATTACTGTGAATCTCCCTAACCGAATTATTTCATTTTATGACTCTCAAGGCATTCATTTTAAGTTCTGTGTTGAGGTAAGCTATTCTAATAAAACGTCTGTCTTTCCTAAAACAAGACTTGAGGCTTTGTCCCCTCCTTTCTTAGGGCTCTGATCATTTTCAGTAATAGTTTGGTTATCCTAAGTTACATGTTTCTGGTCCTCTTTGCGAAAAGGAGAGTGCATTAGGTTTGCTGGTGTGGAAACTTGCCACAATTTTGACTAGAATTTCTGTGAATTAGACTGCAGCGAGGCATTCCAGGATCCTAGGCCAGGAACTTTACAGCTGGAGTTTCCATGTCCCACAGCTTGCCTTTAAGACAGGACACTTGCTTCTTTGGCCTTCTTACCAGCCCATCAGCAACTGCTAACCCCAACTTTATATCATTAAACTCTGATTTTTTTGTCCTACCGCACATTTTGTATGATCAGTGCAATCAGTTTTTCCACTTCCTTAGCCCCTGTGTTTCAGCCATAGCCCAGAAATAGTTTGCTTTTCTTCCCTCAGCCATCACCAAACTTGTCCTAATTCATGCCCCACATCCTTACCTTATCCAAACCATACTCCTCTAAAAGCACCCATTCTCTCTATTTTTTGTAATTCCATCCTCTATGTCTCTCAAGCATTCTGAGCCTTCTGTCTGTCCCACATGGATCTCTTCCTTTCTGTAAAAACCTTGGAGCAGTGTGTTAGGTGGCTTGTTTGATTTTTGTCTTTGCGTCAGTGCCATCAGATAGACCACAGTGAGAGCTGCCGTGTTTCCTGAAAATAAGACACTGTCTTAATTTTTTTTTTGACTCACAAAAACGCACTAGGTCTTATTTTTTATTTTATTTTTAAATGTGTACAACAATCCACACTTATGCATGTACAACAGCATGAATACAAGTACATTTGGTATCACTCCGCCTGTGACAGGAGCCGGCGCTATAGGGGAAGCATCGGCTTGTGTGGCTCCGCTCCCTCCGCATGGAGCGCAGGGAGCAGAGCTGCATAAGCGTGTTTCCTCCACACAGTGCATTAAGTTAAAGTTCAGTTAAAAAATAAAGTTTAAAAAGGCTCTTTATGTTCCCCACTGGCCCTGGGAATAAACACAGCTAGGTCTTATTTTCGGGGTAGGTCATATATTTTAGCAAGTACCAAAAATAGTACTAGGTCTTATTTTCGGAATAGGTCTTGTTTTCGGGGAAACATGGTAGTGACTTGTTTGGGGCCTGCTGAACGTGCTTCATAAATTTCATTATGAAAGGAGAGACTTCATAAATAAGTCTCCTGTTCAAGTCAGGGCCATTGAGGGAATCAATTCCCAGGTTTCCCCAGTCCAAGCCAAATACTCTTTCTAGTCCACCCCGTGGCTCTGGTTAGGTATCGTTGGCAGGGGAGCACTTAGTTAAATTTTCATAGAAGAATACTAACAGATTCAATTCTTATTTTCCCTTTCCTACCTCGCTTTGTAAAGAACATACGGAAATACTTGCTGACAGAAGCTAGAGAGAAAAATCATCCCGATTTCCTTCAGGGTTGGCAGACTGCTGTTACAAAGGTAGGAGCCCTTGGTCTCTTTTTAATTCTGTTTTACAAACATACCAGTATAAAAACATTAGAGTAGAACTTCATCTCTCCATGCTGACTTCCAGCTATCCCCCCTCCCCCAGAAAGCGCCGGGAGCTTTTGAGGCACCTGATACCTGTGTAAAGAGCTTGTGGTAAATTCCTGGGGAAGCCGTGGGGCTGCGGTGGGTAGGCTGGGCACCAGCTCTGCTCGTTGGCGGCAGTGCAGTGACGCCTCCTGTGTCCACACGCAAACGTGCAGTGACGGGCCTGGTTTCCCAGGAGTTCAGCTGTTATGGAGCTGTCGCTGTGGCCGTTACTCGTAAGCCTGAGGACCATTCCAGAGCCATGCACAGAAAGCAGAGTAGACGTCAAGAAGCATCACCTGGATCACCTGGAGGGTGTTCAAGGACAGGCTGGACAGGCACATGGTGGGCATGTCGTGAGCGGAGCTGGCTGGAGCCGGGGGGCAGACTAGATGGCCCGGGAGGCCCCTTCCGCCCCGCTCTGTGTCTGTGTCTCTATTCTTCCATAAATGTGTGTCCTTGCTGGTCCTCTCTCCTTGTGTGCTTTAGAGGTACTAAAGACGCTGTCCTATGCATGTTTAGACAAAAAGTCCCACAACTCCTAGAATTCTGCGGCCCATCTTGGCTGGCCCCAGAATGCTGGGAGTTGTAGAAGGCTTTTTGTCAGGCTGACTTAGCATGAGGTTGCAGCCTAAATGGGTTCATAAATCATTTTCTGAATGCCCGCAGCTTAATTCTTCTTGTTTGGTCAGTCTTGGGACCAGTTTTATTTTTGATGTGAAAGTACATTTGATAGCTTCCATGAGATACAAGTTTCCAAATGCAAATGGTACTTGCAAAATAGTGGGTAATGGAAATTCTTTTTTCCCCCTTTCTTTTTCTCCTTTCTAGGAAAGGATTGAACTGTCTTGGTCCTTTTAACATACATGCACGGTGATTCATGAGCCTTTATATGACGTAAACATTGTGCTGAGAGAGAGATAGAGTGTCTTGTCCTGCCCCCAAGTGCCACAGTCAGAGTGAAGTAGGAATCAGCTGGTCTAGCGCTTGATTCATTATGGCCTAACTCCCATGGAACTGGGTTCACCAGCGTGACTGCCTGGGGGATGCTGGGATGTCCGTAGGGTTCCGTGTTGGGGAAGGCTGGTGTACAAGACAACCAGACAACCAGTAGATGTTTATTTCATTGGGAAAGCTGCAGGCGCTACATCGAAGGGATGGCTTCCCCTGTAGAGTTGTCAAAAGAACTGCCACACTGCACCAGTGCAGCAGGTGCTTACAGCTAAACATAGTCCGGCAGTAATAAAAGAGAACAACTTGTGTGAAGTGCAAACAAGGAAATTTGTGACTTGCATAACCATATCCTGTAATAGCTTTGAAGATATAAAATGGGCCATTGAACATTAGACAGTTTCCCTGTGGCTTCCCGCTCACAATGAATTGTCTTGGAGGTTTATTGTTATACAAGCGTGATCTGCTATTTCTCTTCTCCTACCCACTTGATAAGTGTGTAGCCCTAGCAGGGAGAAGGAGGGTAGTGTGAGGTCTGGGCGATAACTCATCCTTAGAAATGCCTGGCGACTTTTACGCTGGCAGAAACTGGAAGATAAAACCAGTGGGCTTAGAGGCGACGTGGGTCTGTTGGTGCCCCTCTTTGTCTTTCTGTGCCCCCGTGCCAGAACATTTCGGGCCAACCCTTTCACTTTTTTTCAAGTATACATTGAAAAATAAACGGAGTTCATTTGATTTCAGTCCTCCACATTTATAAACGTTGGCTCTAAAAATTATAATATGCAAAAATTTTGGAGAGAATTGGCTAACATCAAGGCAAATGTGGGCATTTTGCTGATCTCCTCCTGCTGAGAATCAGTTCCCTGCCTTGCCAGGTTCTTTGAATCCCATGACAGACTGGGAGTGATGTTGGGATTCTGGCATATGCCACTTCAGCACCAAATCAGGGTGTTTTCTTCTGCCACTCACAAAACACTGTTTGGGGGTCACTGTGGACATTTGGGGTGGGTGGCAGGAGGAAGAAAGGGCAGCTGGTCCTGGCTCAGCCCTTGGAGGGGCCTTGAGTGCGGCCCAGTGGAAAGGCTACTGATGGGGAATTTTCTGCCAAGCCGGGCTGTCAAGTGGTGCCATCGCTGCCCTTGCTGGAGAACCGAAATTGGCTGCAGGTGCTTGAGGAGCCTTAATCGGGTTGCAGACTGAGACTTAGCAGAAGAAACAGCCTCCGAGCTGCTCGTAGGAGCTAGCGCTCCCGATGGCGCGCCATCTCCACAGCCGCCCTTCAGTCTGACAAGTGTGATGGAGTGGCTATTGAAAGTGTGCATTGTTCACTCGGCGGCCAGCATTTCTCTTTTCTTCCCAGCACGGCTGCCTGGAACACTTGTGGCAGTTGAGCTGGAGATTAAGTTGGTGCTGATGAGGTTTTTGTTGGTCTCTCGGGCACTTGCTGCAGGCTTCAGGGGTTCTTGCCAAGGAGGAGGTAAACACTGGCTTCTCTGAGGAACCTGTGCTCGGACCGGTGGTTTTGACCTTGCTCATAATGATCTGGGCTTGGGCTGAACAGTGAGGTGTCCAAGTTTGCTAACAACACCAAATTACTAAGGGTGACTAAAGCAAATAGTGGCAGCAAAGAGGTCCAAGGGGATCCTCCCAGACTGGAGGAATGAGCATTAAAATGGCAGGTGCAGTTCACTGTAAGTGTGAAAAATGATGTCCAAAGGGGCAGACATTCCTGATTTCGTTTACATGTTGATGGGGGCCGAGCTGGTCATGGCTGACCGTGACAGGGATCCTGGGACTGTTGACTCAGTACATGGCTGTTATGATGAAACATATCCCAGATTGGGCCGTATTGGCAGAAAAGGGCCACTAAAATGTTCAGGGGGATGAGAAATGCTTACAGCATCTGGGAATGTTTTGCTTCTCAGAGAGAACGAGAGGGGAGATAATAAAGGGGTATGCATCTGGGTGTGGTGTGGAGAAAAATGGATAGTCATGTTTCTCTCGCCCTAATAGTCCTAGAAACCATGAAGACGAACAGTGGGAGTGCTGGGATGGATAAATAGTGGTGCATAGCTAAACTATGGAATGCATTCCTGCAGGATGTAGTGATGGCCAGCAATCTGGATGGCTTTAAAGGTGGGTACAATAAATGCTGAGGGGACAAGGCTAGTAGCTGCTGCTGGTCATGGTGGCTATATATCGTCTCCACTCTAGCAGGCTCCTCTGTACCAGTTAAGGGGCAAAAGAGGCAGGGAGGGGCTGTTCCTCTCACGTCCGGCTTGTCAGCTTTGTACGTGCATCTAGTTGGCTGCTGAGGGAACAGAATGTTAGCCTGGAAAGACCTGCAGCTCCTGTAATTTCCTGAGCGGGATGGTGTCTCTTGAACAAAATGGAATCACCCGGCCCTTCCTAGTAAACAACAGTTGCTATCATAGGAATGATTGGCTAGCAAGCCAAAGGAACTACCCCTTTGGATGCCTTTGTGGCTTTCTGAATCTGATAAGGCAGTGAGCAGCAGCAATCTGTATTCCTTGCGACACCACCGAGAAACACATTTTCTGAGCTGGCACGTTTGGCTCGTGTGCGTGCATGCACTTCTGTGTGGGCGCAAAATAAATCGTTCTTGTGCAAAGCAGATAGCCGTCTTCAAATATTTACTTTAAATAATTGAGAAGAAACTATCCTGCCGAGGTCATTAAAAATCTGGTATTCGGTTGGGAGATGTAATTTGTGTCCTGTTATAAAATATGTATTTGTGTTAAATTACTTGGCCTCATTCAAACAAGGATCTGAGCAGCCCTTTGAATACAGAGCCCTTGCGGTATGCTGTGTGACTTGACCCAGTCTGTCATGATGGTTTTCAGCTCGGGTGACTTCAGAGGAACAGTTTCCTCGAAAATGAGCTGCTTAATCCTGCTGCAGTCTGTTCTTTGTTAAACAGCTTCGCTCTCCACTTTCCAAGTGAAATTTAAAATGTTTTGCCTTGGAAATGGTGACTGGATCTCTAGTCCAGAGGTGGGTGCGCACTTCACCCCAAGGCCCTAGTCTGCAGTGGCCGCTCCGTGACCACCCCTCTGCATTCCTCTGCTATCCCAGGAGCAGGACCACCACACCTGTGCCTTTCATAAGCAGCCGCCTAGGAAGGCCTCGGCAGTTATAGGTGGCCTATAAACATGTGTGGAAATAAACAAACAAACGTTTGGGCTGTTCTCGCCCCACATTTTTCCTAGGACTGTTCCTCTAGATGGGAATTGAGCAGTGAGAACCCAGATAGGTCATCTAGAAAAGCAGCTTTTGGGTACCCTTGTTGATTACTGCCAGATCACCTGGGAAATGCATTAAGTCTCTTCTAAGAGGTTATCTCTTGAACAGGCTTCACACAAATGCTGCTTGCAGGGGAAGGTGGGTGTCGGAACCCTTTGTAAATCTCTGCATGGTAGAGCTGTGATTCAAAATCTTTTGTACTGCCCAAGTTCTCTGGATTGTTCACAAACAGAAATTATAGCCATGATGTATAACATACCAAATAAAATAGAATAAAGATAGATCTCATGATGTTTCGGATTTCAACTCCCAGAAGCCCCTGCCTGATTAGGGATGCTCGGACTGAGTGCCTACCTTCCACCCACCACTGAAATAGAACATCGACTTCACAACCTTAAACCAGTTGCAGTAGTAGAGCAAGCCAAATGGTTTCTGAATCGTCTGTCAGGGTATTCTCTGGTCTGACTGGCAGCAGCTGTCCAGGCTTCAGCACTTGAGTGGGCAAGTGCAGAGGGTTGGGTGGGCTGCATCGGCCACTCCAGAACCCGGCAAGGGCCGCACCACTCCTTGCTGCCGGCAGGAATGCTGGAAAAGTCGTGATTCTGCTGGGAAACTGGGACGTAGGGCATGCTCACCTTGCTTCCCGGCAGAATCGGGCCTCTTGGAGCAAGCCAAGCAGCTGTGTGGTGGGCTGTCAGGGATCCTGCTCTGGAGAGGAACAAACAGGGCTCGTGATCCTGACCAAATTGCCAGGAGTTGTATTCGGGGGTGGGGGGCGCACTTATGCCCAGGGGTCCCAGGGCCCAAGCAGGGAAATTCACATCACTGGCAACCTGAGAAACTTTTAACAAGAGAACCAAGACTGGACCATGCCCCTTCATCCCTGAGCTGTGGGTGAATGGTGTCGGCATGGCTCTGGGTTGACCTTCCCCAGCATGGCCCCCTCCAGTTGCTTCACACTCTGACTCCTATCAGTCCCAGCTAGCATGGCCAGTGGTCAGAATTCCTGGGAGCTGTGATCCAGAGCACCTGCAGGGCACCTGGCTGGGGACACCTCCGCTGTTGCCCTGCCCTAGCGACTCGGGAGGGCGTCAGTTGGTGGCTCTTCTCCAGCATTTGTCCTCTGAGGCACTGGCATCCCCATGCTGGGTGTGGTTTGCGGAAATGAGGAATGACAGAAAGCGGATCTCCCCGCCTCTGCCCAGGCAAGCATTTCCAGTGTATGCCTGTGTTAAACTGTGTTCTGTTTAATTCCTTCTAGTGCATTCCACAACAGAAAAATGACAGTGACTGTGGAGTATTTGTGCTCCAGGTAAGGACGCAACTTAGAAAAAGAAGCTGACTCTCTTCCTTTTTAGAATCTGCTTGCTATATTTTCTCGTGCTGTTTCCTAAGACTTACTCCCTCGCTCTCTCCATATTTTCCCACAGTACTGCAAGTGCCTCGCCTTAGACCAGCCTTTTCAGTTCTCCCAGGAAGACATGCCTAGAGTGCGAAAAAGGATTTACAAGGAGCTCTGTGAATGCCGGCTAATAGACTAATACAAACGGGGGAGGAGGAAGAGGAGGAGGAGGAGGAAGACGAAGAAGAGCTACTGCTTTTGGCATTTTTGAAGAGCCCCAGCTGGTATTTGTGTACTTGAATTTTCTGAAAAACTTCCGTGAATTTCAAACAAGTCTTGGTGGAGCGGTGTGGCCAACATAATTACCTCAAACTTTTTTCTGACATGCTCCTTATCCCATGGACCTGCCACAAAATATTCCCGATGTCAGTTGTTTTTTTTTTCTAATGTTCTTTCCTGTATTTAATATTTATTATCTAACGCATGTGCATAGGCAAAGCATGCGACTAAAAGAGAGAAGTATAAAACTGTAGAATTGGTGCACCTTTGAACCGTAGCTAGAAATGACAAGAATAATACAGGTTAAACTTTTTGTCTGAAAACATAAAATGTGCATGATCCATTTTTTTCTGATGCAATAATGTTTTGAATGTACAAAGAAACCCAATGCCATAATGAGAGAAGCTAGAAGCCCTTTTTCTGAAAACCAGACTAGTTCTTCCTCCCTGCTCTTTTGTTCCCAGGTCCCATTAAATTTGGAAGAAAGATGTGTTGGAAACTGCCCAGTATATTTAGTTTGTGGAAATCCATTCGAGTCGGTTGTTGCATTTTTTTTTAAAAGCTACTAGATTGCCATCTTCCTACAATTCAGAAGCAATCCCTTGTACAAGAGACTCTTTAGTGCTAATAAAACATGGAGATGCTCATTTGATTTGGTGGTGTTGCTCATAGGTTTGCTCTGGAAACTTCTTGTAGTCCTGTTCTCCGCGTGATTCGTAGGCCATCCAGGTCCACCGGAGACCCTCTGCCTTCTTCTGCTTCCTCTGGCCCCCTTTTCTTCCTTTTATGCTTGTGTGTTGCCAGTCAGTGCCCAGGTGCAGCATTTTTGGTTGGATGTGCAGAGCATCGTACATTTGGTTTTGCCAACTCTTCGCTTTCTCCATGGCCTGCTTGTCACCAAGCTTAGAACAAATTTGACCACTTCTCCCAGCGGCAATTCTGTATTCTTGAAACAACTCTTGCAAATATGGTTAAAGTTCCCTTGCATGATTGGAATGCATGATCTTCTGTTCAGATGTTCTAGGAAAAATGGGCCTTAGAGTTAGGTCCTTCGAGAGGGTTGGCAGATACTGTATTGCTAATGAGCACAGAAGAGGGATATGGTGAGGAATAAGAATGGTAAGATCTGGTAACTTGGTTCTGCATTCTGTGTTAAGAAGCTGGATTTCTGGGATGCTGACTTAGCTGCCAAACAGCACAGTTGCTTTATCTGGCACACCTGTGGTCATCTCAGTTGTGAAACCTCCAGACCAAACTTGGACAGAAAGTTGGTAACAGAGAAACAGAGCAAGTCATCAGGGGCCTCCTGGGCCATCTAATCTGACCCCTGGCTCCAGCCGGCTCTGCTCACGACTTGCCCACCATGTGCATGTCCAGCCTATCCTTGAACACCCTCACCAGTGGGGCCTCAGCCACCTCCCGGGGAAGCCCATTCCACACCCTCGGGGTCCTGACTGTCAGGAAGTGCTTCCTGGCATCCAAATGGAACCTGGGTTCCCTGAGCTTTGCTCCGTTGGAGTGCATCCTGCCTTCCTCTGCAGGGGAGGACAGGCCTCTGCCCATCTCTGACTGATCAGGTATGGTGACTGATGCTTTTAGGAGTCTGCAGGAGAGTGATATATTCCGTATCCTGGCAGCTCCTATAGCAGCCTTCCCAGACCAGGCTCCTTCCAGATGTTTTAGTCTGCAACTCCCATCAGCCCTTAGCCAGGGGTCAGGGATGATGGGAGATGTGATCAAAGATATCTGGAAAGAGTCACATTGGCACAGTGAGAGCACTGGCATTCAAATTGCTTTGCCTGGTCATATTTGGCTTAGAACTCCCGAATTCCCCTTTTATAATATATGTATATAAAGGGAATTCAGAGACGGAATGAAGCTTGGCTGCACTGCTGTGGTGGCCCCTTAGTTGTTTAATGGTCATAGCACTGCTTCGTTTGACTGCAATGCATGTTCTGTCAAGCTGAACAGGTGGCTCCGCCATATTCAGAATGGCTACAACACCTCTGCATAACTCGCACATACTGTCTCTGCTTTGGTTTCAGTGGAAAATAGTAGAATTTAAGCTGCACTCCTATCTCCATTCGCTTGGGACCACCTCTAAATTCCATGGTGTTTACTTCTGGGCAGGCAAATACAGAACTGCTGTTTCCCAGCATTTTATGCAAATATAATTGCTAACAATATGCAATGTCCTACAGACACACAAGATTCCATTAGATAAGTTCCTGCAAAAATATTTTACAAGCTTATGGTAATGCCTATCTCATTTTTTAGCTTTACTTGTTACCTGCTGAACAGGCTGTTTAAGCACATGTGGCTTCCACACCTCTGGCAAAGTAGGAAAGGTTTCTTGCCGATGCTGCCTTCTAGCAATTCATCATGCAAGCCTTGGACCAGTAACACTCTTGTCTTCGTTGCATTCATTGTTTCTTTGTTTTTTGTGTTTTAAGCCAGTCTTGGAGGAGAAATTGTGTGCACTTGTGAAATATTTCTTACAGAGGGTGAGTGCTGAAAAACCAGATGATTGAAATACAAAATCATGAAGAGGCAACTCAAGGCTTTGCCAGAAACAGTAATTGCTATGTATATATAATGACGATCAGCAGTAAAAGACGAGTTGCATTTGATTGTGCTGAAGATTAATGGATTTTGTAAGGAACAGTCTAGAAGAATCTTGGCCCTGCATGTCATCGCATGAATTTGTGTTACTATAGTCCATGTAGTCTGGAGAGGGGGAAAAAACCCCTGAAGTTGGAGTAGAACTATTGTTTTTTCTTGCTTTTTCCACTCGAAGTCAGCAAGAACTCATCTGCACATGGGAAGCTTGCATATTTATAAGTAAGCTACTTCCCCCCTAAAATTACTCCCTTCCTCCAAGTTTGTCCTTACAGTGTATCGCTGAGGATATCTAAAAGTTACCCAGTGGGCATTACAGTTGCGTGTGGATTTGAATTTGTGTCACCCAGCATGCTATGCACTGTCCCACCCTGCTTTAAAAAGAAAACAAAATCTTTCTCCCAGGCAGTCCAAATTCTACACTGAGAAATAGCCATGCTGCCAGGGAATTATGGGAACTGCAGTCCCATACGACTGGATGGGGAAGGCTGGATAGAGCGATGTTTCCCAGACTCTGGAGGCCTGAGGCTTTCTCTCCCCAGTTAAAATGAGAAGCACATGGAGAGATGCTCGTACATGCATTTTCCCAAAGTTTCACATTTTGAGTAAGAGCTGCAAACCAACTGAGGAGCCTGCATCCCCACATTTTCCCAGAAAATCACTCTTTTGAGCACGTAATTCTGCACATATCTCTGCAATGGGACTGAAAGATTCAGGGTTAGAACAATGAATTATATATGGAAGCATCTGTTGGTCTCCAAGCTGTCCCAGAAAAATAAGCATTTGTTCTGGCCTACTGGCCATTCTCTTGCCTGTTGGTCTGTAGCAATTACTCGGATACAGCATCTGAGGCTTCTCCATACTTGATTCTGTTTGAATAGGTAATGGATTACAGGTTGTCTGTGGCATCAGCAATCTAAAGGGCCTTGAATTTGTTTAATTGGAGAGAAATACAGGGTTTCTTTGTCAGAGGCAACTGAAGGAGGTTTGGATAGTTGCAACTGAAACTATATAGATGATTCATCCAGTATAGATGATATAAATTGTGCAAATCAAGAAGTACTGCACTCTTTGGACCATTTCAATCTTCATGGATGTTTGGGATTTATTCAGGTATTGCTTAGATACCTTGAAACATTGTTGCACCCATGAGGTTTAGAAACTTGATTTTAAAGGCATCAAATGCTGGAATTCTCTGGGAGCCACATGCAGGCACTCTGTCTCACATTTTATACTTGTAGGGAGTTGTGGCATTCATGTAACTCTTTCCGTAAGCTGCACAGGCTTGTCCTTGAAGTTTGAGCTTGGAGCTTTGCTTTGCAGCATCCTCTTAACACATTACTGAACTTGAGCCATCTGGTCCATCTTTTCCAATAGGTCAGGGTAGCACTACATTGCTTACCTCTTTTTCATCCATCAGAGCAATTTGGACAGCTGCACACAGGGGAAATCATGGGTGAGTTTCCGTAAGTTGGCTAAAGAGTTAGAATTTCCCTGCACAGTGCCTCTGCAATCGCTCAAGCGGGTTAGTTTCTATCATCTGCAGAGCAAACTGTTGCCATTAACTTCTAACCTTCCAAATTCTGCACAAGGAAACTAGTGCCCATCTGTCAGTCTTCTGTGTCCTTTTATCAGCATGTGGGGATGTCTTGCTGGTCTTAAGAGAAGCAAAGACACAGAATGGATGGGTTGCAGTTCTTGTTAGAAGTTAGACTGCCCCACCACTGCAATATCTCGCTATCACATCTCTTGACAATTTGATTCTAAATTCTCCTAACTCAAACTCCAAGAGGCAAGAGAGCACTTCAGGACCTCAAAAGTGCTGCTATTTTTGCGTTCTGTAAATTGAGGATTGTGTAGTGAGCATCTATTCAGATGGTTTCAATTTGTAAGGATGCAGAGAATTTGCATGAGTTTGTGGGTCCATCTGAAATGACAAGACTTCTGAACTGATGGAAGTGCCAAAGAGCAGGAGAGAATGCTGTTAATGATAAAGATCAACAACCAGTGAATGTATCCAGGTCTTCACTGAGACCAGGTCTGCTTCGTCTTTCCACAATCGTTCTTTCTTGGAGTAGGCCGAAGTTCATAATCCAGCATTTTATGCTTCTAGTACTTAAAATCCATCCCTTAATTGGCATCCTGCATCTTTTGGTGTGGCCAGTCGGGTCCAAGTTTCCAAGTATCTGGTGCCGACTGCAAGTTTTGGCGTGAGCTTGCTCAAGGCACCCTCCATGGATCCCCTCCTTCAGTGACTCGAGTTGCGCACTGCCATTGTCAACAGTTGCTCTTGCTCCCCGTCCCCTTCATTGCTTGCTCGATTTGCAGTGCATCAGGAAGCATGCATGTCGTGGCATCTGCTGCCATTTCTCACCACTGCCGTTCGAGCCAGAGGTAAACAAGGAGCCGGAGGTAAGCAAGAAAAGAATGCAGCCTGACGCTTGTTTCAACCTCTAGGAAGTTTCTGGTGCCCTTTTCTATATCTATTTGATGTGATCGTGTTATCCTTCTGAAGCAGTATACTCGTATTTAATGTCATTTGATTCAATTAATACCTGGCATCTCCAGCAAACCATGGGGGCAAATGAAAATCTTAAAACATGGCTTGACAACAAAAAAATTAAAAGCACTGTTAAAAAGACAACTGATGGGTACTCTTCTAGAGAGTTGGACAACATGGCTAAAAAGGGAAGAATGATATTTGTTTGCCAGCCAGTTGAGTAGGGTTTCTACAGCTTGTGGGCCAGACAGAATACCTTCCACTGGCCACATACTGCTGTCTGCTAGATACTTAAATACTCCCCTCCAGTGCTGCTCTTGTGCTTTGCAGGCCTGGGCAGGTTGCCATACGAGATCCGCAGGCCTGCAGTTTATACAGAAATTGGGCCTCTGACTTATGACTTTTTAAAAATAGAACAAATGTACTGTCAGTTGTTTTGAGTTCTCAGTATGTATGTGGGTTTGCATCCTTGTGATTAATCTCAGAAAGATGTAAAAGAAAAGTACTTTTTTAAAAATAGGAGTAAAACAAATGCAAATACTGTTTTACATATAAAAGGAAAGAAGGCAAGACCTGAAAGGGGAAATAACTTTAACAAATGACATCTCTTTCTTCAGGTCAAGCTGACCAAATAATCTGAGAGTTGCAGGTGCAGTGGGAATAAAGTTCTTACCTATTTTCCAAGGGGGTTGGTGGAATTAAACAGCATTTTGACTGAAAAAGTAACAGGCCCACAAGTGTACATACCCACTGGGACACAATGCAGTCGCATCTTGTTTTCCTTCTAGTGGGCCTTGTTTCATAACCGCCACCATGCTACTGTTTTTTTTAATAGATATATTGGATTTGTAGATCATTTTGAGTTGTGGCAATTCTGTTCAAATAAAGTCTGATTTGGTTCATGAATGTCCAACATCTGGACTGCTGTGGCTCAGCTCCATTCTCCAACTCGGTTGCACGTCTCTTCCAGGAAAGTGGGATGCGGCTTCCAGACTGAAATGCACCCTTTCCCGCTGAGGAGTTCCATGCGAGGTAGACATTTCCATGTGATGCGCCTCTCTCCACGCAGTGTGCAAGGCCATGTGTATCCGTGGGTGTACATGCTTGTAGACAACTGACTTACAGTATGTTCCTGTTAGACCAGCTCAGACATGTCACTTGCTGGCAAGTCATCTCTGGCTCTCGCCAACACTATGATTCCCTATGTGTTCTGTCCTTCACAGCTCAGCTTAGCTCAGCTCAGCTCTTGCAAAGTCCGGGCAGACAACCCTCGACCACCATAATGTTCCCCATTTCTAGAGTTGCTAGCCTGCTGGGGAGTCTTCTGATGGCCAGTAATGGCATTTCCTCATCTTCTTTGTCTTCATTGGCCATGAGGGCTCCGTATTGCCTCCAGCGTCACAGGTGCGCTTCTGTCTACCAGCTGCTGAAGAGGATGGTCCTGCCGCTTCATTCTGGGAATGACCCAGGATCACCCCACACAACTGCTGGGTGGGAGATTCAGGACAGAGAACAAGCAGCATGTCTTAATGAAATGATGGAATTCACTTCAACAAGATGTCACGTGTTGTTCATCAGTTCAGTTGGCTTTGCAAGGATAAGGCTCTCGCTACCAGTTACAATGGCTCTATCCTACTTTCGGGATCAGAGGAGCCATGTCTGTGCTTTCCAGTCACTGGGAGCAACAGTGGAAGTGGTCCCTGACTCTCACATCCTGCTTCTGGTTGGCCACCATGGGACAGAGCAGCCTTCCCCAGCCAGGTGGCCTTCAGAGGCATTTGGACCACAACTCCCAGAATTCCCATCCAGCAGGGCCGTTGACTGGGAGTTCTGGGTTTCCTGAAGGCACAAGGCTGGGGGAGCCTGGGATAGAGGACACGGCTGCAGGCAGACTTTGGTCTGATCCAGTACAGCTCTTACATTTTTAAGATTTTAGAGAAGTGTGACAAAATACCGTTCCAGCTCCCGAAGAGCTACAGAAGGATGGGAGAGTAAAGCGTGTGTCTGCTTGCATGTGTGTGTTGGGAGGGCGGGGAGAACCCAACTTGCTCTTTGCTCCAGGCAGTAAAATGTCTAGATTTCTCTCTTGAGAGTGGTGTGTGTACAGCTTTGCCATTTCGGTAAAGGAAGCTCAGCATTCTTGGTGAGGCCTTCTCTCGGATACTTTGCTCCCAAAAAAGGCAGTAGATTTAAAGAGCATCTTATGCCGCTGCAATAAAGCAATCACAGAATGTAACGAACACATCAAGGGATCATTCGTCTTCTCGCTTTGTTCTTGCTGTTGCCTTTTGAGCAAAGGGTATTGGTGTGCAAAGGTTTACCCTGCAGCTGTGTCTTCTGGGATCACCAGTTGGTCCAAAGTATGGGTGAGAAGCAGCCACGTGTACGCTGAAACGCTGGGGAAGCAATGCTGTTTCTTGCCCCATCCTTTCCACGGTCACTTGGGCCCGTGATGGTTGCTTTGTACCTTTTACCTTCTCTTTGCCTGCTTTCTCCCTTTCCCCTCAGAGAAGACCAGAACTTGCATGACAGAGGTGTACTTGCACCACCTGGGGCTAGGTAGTCCCTGGGGGCTAGAAGGGTGTCCTGTAACCAGAGATTACATGTCCTAGTGTGACCGAGTGTGCAGAAAAGCAACCCATTGGACCCGGGAGATGCCATTCTCAAGCTCGTGGGAGGGAAATTTCCACCCTGCGTGGCACCTCAGAAGGTACCTGGAATCACAGACGTCCTTGTGGACTCTCATCCTGCATATCACTCTTCTTAAGCATTGGATCCAGGATGCCTTCTGGCCTTCCAGTTTGAAAACTGTTCTCGCTTAATTCATTCTAATGCTTTCCCCCCAAAAAACCGTGGTGTGAGAAGCAAGGTGGGGAGGAGAGAAGCATTGTTTGGCCACCAGAGGTCACCCAAGTGCCACAGAAAGGTATTTATGATTCTGGGATGTGGTATTTGTCAAATGGCTAATTAACAGCAAAGTCTTCTGATGTTTGTAACCTGTCATATTAGCAAGCGGTATGTTCACTCAGGAAACCTGAAATATGCAAGCCTCTTTCTGAAAGCCTCTTGCCATCTGTCAAATCCGCCAAACAGGCCTTTGTCTTAAATATACAAAGTCGGACTTGATTTTTGGGGTGGGGAGAAGTATTCCAGAGTTCTGCTCCTAGCGTTATTAACTACTTCCAACCCCCCCCCCCAAACACTCTGTGGCATTTTTTTCTCTGTTTGAGTCATTCTTTCAGTCTCTGTATGGAATAAATTGGGCTTTTTATTGTTTGTGATACCCTGGAAATGTAAAATGGCTAGTTGCTGTGGAACATGGGCTGAAGGGTGCTGGACTAGATGGACCCTTACTCTGGTCTGGTATGATTCTTATGTTCTTAACTCTGTATTTTTAATTATGTCATATTTTTAAAAAGGAAAAGTTTCTGGCTCATAGGACGATGCACATACATTTGATAATAATGCACAGCTGATGTGGGATAAAATTACCGAGCTGAGTGGATTGCCCAGTAGGAAACAACAACATACCTGGATATCTGAAGGAATGTCTCCTTCCTTATATACCTGCTCTCCCCCTGTCAGAGGCCAGAGGTCTTTCTTTGGGAGCCCTCCCTGAAGGAGATTAGGAGCGTGGCTACCCAGAGAAGGGCCTTCTCTGTGGTGGTGCTCCATTTATGGAACACGCTCCCCAGAGAGGTTTGCTTGGTGCCAACACATTATTCCTTTCAGCCCAGGTCAAAACCTTTTTATTTTCCCAGTATTCTAAGGTTTGAGTATGATTTTAATGTGGGGTTTTATTGTATAGCAATTAATTTGGATGCTGTGTCCCACCCTATTTATTCTAAGATTGTCCTGAGACTTCAGTAGTGGACAGGATATAAAAGTTTTAAATCAATCAATCAATCCCATATGCAACATTTTGTCCCTCCCTCAAGGAAAGCTGTCACTGCTTTTCCAGTTATAAGGTGGCATGCGTTAATAAGCTATTGATATTCAACATTATTTTTTGGAGTGACACATCAAAGCATGAGCACAAAGGTTCATTTCACCTCGGAAGTGTTGGGAGAATGTGGGGGAGAGATGCCTGAGAGATCTCTAAATGAATTTTGCCCAACGTGGTGCCTTCCAGATGTTTGGAACTTCGGTTGCCATTAGCCTCAGCCAGCCTAGCTAGTGGGAGGTATAGTCTGAAACACCTGGAGGGCACCTAGTTGGGGAAGGTATTAAGTTGACCCCCTGTGGCTCAGTAAAAATACTTCATGAATGTATACCTCACCTGATGATACAGAATTTCAGAGCAGCTTTTCTCTCCTTTCCTCTTTAATCATTAGGCATATTTACTTACATTGTGATCGCCTGCATCTCCCTGCCTCTGCTACACAACTATGTAGAAGCTGGAAATGCGAAAACACGTGATGATATCATGACAGTGCCGACTGTGTCTTAATATTGGGCAACACCACATTCCTCTGTTCATCTGTTGTTCCTGTTTCAGCCCTAACCTGTACTTCTGTCCTTAATAGTCAGTGCTGAGCAGTTTTTAGGTGCTCGCTCTCTCGCTCTCTCGCTCGCTCGCTCTCTCTGAATACATGTATTTTAATAGGAATGTTATCATTATTTCATCAGGTTATAATTGACTTCTTAAGTCTCCTTGCCAATGCTCAGTCCTTGGAAAAGAATAGATTAGATATAGAAGTGAATCAACTAATTCACATGTTCCTCTTATGACTGTAATAAGATCCAATTGCCTGTAGCTCTTACATAGTTTGCAGCTTTATCTTAGGGTCCATATTTTTGACTGCACATTCAGTGCTTCCTCCTCCAAAGTTGTGCCTGAAAAACAAGACCCAGAGAGTTTGACCCCTACACTGGCTGATCAGCAGAGAGATCCCCAACTTCCTGATCTTGCTGGCTGCATGGAGTGTCTGTCAGGGGCTGCACATGCGTGCAAAGAAATAGTTTGCTTAAGGGAAAGCTTTCCCTTGGTAATGCCAAGGAAACCTGCACAGGTCTCCACCCCTGCATTCGAGGAAACCTAGCCACACCATATCGAATTCTTATCACAGAGCTACCAAGGCTGCAGGTGGATTAACGCTTCACCAGGTTGCCTAGTCAAAGAGCTGGGGTGGACAGTCTCTGTAATTTAAAGGACGCCACAAGGAGGTCTGTGCTTGCTTTCCAACTAGGTGTAAAAAGGCTCTATGGTATTTGTGACTGTTCCAACAGCTTGGTCAAATCTCATCTTCAGAGGCTGCTGAATCCCCAGAGTTGTTGGCAAACAAGAAGCGAGGGGCAGTTTTCTTTAGGTTTCTTCCTGGGTTTCTAGAAGCATCTGGCTGAGAGCCATCAGAGCCACCTAGTCAACTGCGAGAAACTTTGGTCTGGTTCGCCAGAATCTGACCCTAAACCTATCAAGCCAATCTGTCCCCTGGCTGGGGGAAATGCACATTTTTAAAAAGTGTGCACTTAAAATGTGTACTTTCCCCCATAGTTTAAAGAATGTTCGTGCGGAATTGGGGAGGGGGGAGAACGTAGATTTACAGTTGTGCAAAAATGTGCCTGTGCATAGATTTATTGCTTGCACAATTGCACACTTTTGAACGTGACCTCAGCTTTGGAAAATTGTAGGAATTTCTTGAGAATTGCCCTCCTGCGTGTGTCCATATTCATAGGTTCAGACTGGGTATGCTTGGCTGATTCGTGAACAGGGACTTAATTCTAGGACTTCCTTATAAATATTTCCTGAAACAAACCCCTTTATGCTTCCATTGAAATTCTGCCGACGGTTCACCACGTAGGGGATGCCCAGTTTGTCTCAGGATTGCTGTTAGGGGCTTGCGTCTCCATTCTCCACCAGAGATCACACAGCCATAACTTACAGCTGCTGCATGACTTCAGAGAAGCAATTCTGGCCCTTGCCATCTGCAAGGACACGAAGCAGGGATGGGCAGAATTCTGGCTTGCAGAATCTCCTTTCTGTGTGTGCATTTTTATTTTCACCAGACCCTGAGATCCACCAACCAAAGCCTGGTGTGAAAGACAGGCAGAATTAAAGCACAAGAAATAAATTTCAGTACCAGGAAGGAGCTCCGCTTACGACCTTTCGCCCAAACACTTTTGTCGCAAGCTCTATTCATTTCAGCAGTATAATATCAACCTGGGACTAGGCATAATAATTTTGTTGCTTGGTATTGTTAAACGAGAGTGAATCAGAAATCTTTGCCAGTCTACGGAAATTCACTGGAGAATTGCATTCTGCTAGAAAGGATGAGCTGCTACCTCGCTCCGAGAAAGACTGGATAGCTCTTGGAAAAAGCCAGTGCTTGCCCTGACATATTTCACCCAGGAATGGATTTTTCCATTACGGTTGCAATTTAGAAAGAGCTCATTTTTAGAGATGAAAATTGGTTGCCATTTTATATGTTCATCTTTAAGATGCTGTGAGACTCGTTGTTTTTGCTGCAATGGACTAACATGGCTACTACCCCTTCTGGAAATTGCTTCTGGCTTATGTTCTTTTGATGCAGTGTTTTATTTCCACCCTCTGCTATCATTTTGCAATCTGTTTAAGAAAAGCATGTGAAAGTTTAACATGAAAAATAAAGTTCTTCCCGTCATACTGCTTCAAATATATTCCTGGGTTGCATATCACAGTTCAAGACTTTG
This sequence comes from Varanus komodoensis, assembly GCF_004798865.1. NCBI lineage: Eukaryota > Metazoa > Chordata > Lepidosauria > Squamata > Varanidae > Varanus > Varanus komodoensis. Next base: position 1,755,865 of record NW_025335727.1, on the reverse strand, counting down.
GAGTTGGTTTGTCTGAGACAATTGGTTTAAGGGAGAAAGAAAATCAGGGTTGGACCATGAACCCAGACCTTGCCCATCAGCCAGCCAGCACGGGTAGTTCCTCTTGACCTAGGAAGAGTGAAGTCCAGTCACTGCTGTGGCAAGGAAGCTTGGGTTAATCCCTTGGATTAAGGTCCTAGCACTCGACAAGTGACAGGCTATGAAGAAGAGAAGCTGCCACCCAAGGCCAAACCAGAGATGGTGGTCCACTCCTTCGTTGGGATGTGCATCCTTGTCAGATTTCTGTACTCGGCGTGCATATTCTGCAGCATCTTTTTATGGAGGACATCTGCTTTGTTGTAAGCATGGCTGCTTGGCTGTTCCAGTGCAGCATATACCAGATGGAGGGGCGAACAAGAGTGGCTAGCCCCATGGCACCTGCTTGTGCTCCTCACAGGGACACCTGGCTGTGGGAAGCGCATTTCTCACGAGATGGGTCAGTCCCAACACAAAAGAGATCGTGCGTTCTTTATGTATTGCAACAGGCTCAAACCTGGAGCAGTTTTGCTCAGTTTGCACACCCAAAATCCAGCAAATACTTTTCTTTTGCATCTGTTGGACACCACAAATATTCCTTAATGACGGGTTGTCTAATTCTCAGCTAATTGCTAGTTGTGCGATGCAGCTAATGCTTTTTTAAAACATAGGTTTTGGACAGCATCCAGTAGGTGCTTCTTTTTGGAAGGAAGATATAATGGTTTTATACTGGAAAAGTCTTTATTATTACTGGCATACATGCATTACCTCCTTCTCGGACACAAACAAATGGAAGGGAAACCCAGTTCTCTACACCCTTAAAAGATAACTTAAAAGACCAATATTACAACATTGGAAGGATAATTGCTGTCATCCTATAGATGCCAATTTGAAATAGATACTTATTTGGATATTTGGTATGTTTTTGCTGAAGCTTATGTATAATTGTTGTTAAGTTGCATGTAATGCTTACAAACCCATGTGCATATATTAAACACACACAGAAGGATATTTAAACTTTGTTTTTCCCTGCATGCTTACAGCCCACATCTTGGGGTTCCCTCTTATGGTGTCCAAGCGTCCTGTTTTAGAAAACAGCCCTCTGTTTCAGCCTTCTAAACCCTCCAGATATAGATTAGGATTACAGCTCACTGTCTCTGGACTATCAGTGAGGTTGGCTGGAGCCGGCGGATGTCAAAGTCAGAAACACCTGGAGGTCATCCAGTTGGCAAAGGCTGCTCTATGTGAAGGCCAGTCCAGTCCAAGTCTGGTTTAAAAGATACCGATTCATATGAAGAGGGAGCCTGAAGATGTCCTTCAGTCCTTAGCACCAGGACAGGGCATTCCGGTTGCAGTCCTGTTGTGTTTTTATTTAAATTATAGTAGGTATTTCTAGACATGTGAGTTAGCACATGCAAATCTGTGTGTGGCCTTGTCCCCCTTTTCATAATGCAGCTCTCTATTTGTGTTGCTGTTCTGTGTTGTCAAGTCATCTCTGCCTTATGGTGCCTGCATGAATTCGAAAGCCCTCCAAAATGTCCCATCCGTGACAGCCCTGCTCAGCCTTTGTAGACTCAAGGCTGTGGCTACTTTTACGGAGTTTATCCATCTTCTGTGTAGGCTTCCTTTTCTTCTTCAGCCTTCGACTTTTCCTAGCATGATTGTCTTTTCCGGCATCGTCTTCTCTGCTTTAGTCTTTCCTATTCTTGACAATTGGTGATTGACCACCTTTGCTGAACTGTATCTTAGAAGCTGAACTGGGGGACCAAGCAAACTGGGACATTCCTTGGGGCCCCAAGCCTTTCGGATGTCCAGTTCGCCATTCCTAAATCACATTTGTGTTATTTATTTATCTGCCGTATTTCTAATCTGCCTGATGAGTCCTGTTCCACAGGCAGACACAAGAGACTGAGGGGGAAGTGTGACGCAGCAGAACAGGGGATACTTGGTGCAAAGGCCCCGCCTGTCTTTGCAAGGCACGCCTGCCCTCGCTCAGCAAAACCAAAACTCTGCTAAAGACTGGGTTGCGTTGGAGAACCACCTGTCAAATCTTAAATTAGTAAATGCACCCCAAATGTTCTGTCGAAGGTGAAGTGAAATCTGAGAGTTACACAAAACACATTTTCCTGTAAATTATTCATCCGCTAAAACATCTTTGAACTCTCCAGCGTGAGTGTAACTGACAAGTGTAGGAAAGGGGGATTAAGGAGAAATGGTTCTCAGCTTGACACTTATGCAAATGTTATTCACATTTCCCCCTTTCTCCATACAAGCCTCTCGCTCTCCCCCCTCCTCCCCACAGCTCAAATGGGCAATTCTGGAAAGTAGGTTTTCAATGTTTTATTTTACTCCCTTCATGACTGCAGCCTCAGGAAGTTTGTCCCCAAAATGTGTGGTTGCAGTCCTGCAGCTGCTCTCAGGGTGGCGCTGTTGCTCAGCTTGAGTGCAGCTTGTGCAGCCATAGCTGGCTGCTCAGCCATCACAGTGGGCAGTCAGTGAACTGCAGGCACGGAAGGACCGCTTGTCTCTGTGTCCTGATGGCTGAAAATGTGCCTTTAAACCATGGGTCCTCAAACTGCGGCCCGCGGGACGGATCCGGCCCACACCGCTGTTTGCCGCCCATGCACGTGCTTGCTGCGAGGGCGGGGAGGTGGTGGCTCGCTCGTCCGGAGATGGTCTCTGAGCGAGCAAGCCGCCACCACCTGCCTCCCACAGCACAGGCACGGAGGTGGTGGCTTGCCTGCTCGGAGATGGTTTTGGACTCGCTGCGAGATCTCCAAGTGAGCGAGCCACTGCCGTGCATGCCCGATGCTGCCTTGCGCACGCCTGATGGCGCCTCGCATGTGCCCCCAGGCACCCCACCTCACCGGCCCGCGACGGTCACTGCAGCCTTTCAGCTGGCTCCCTGTTCAAAATGTTTGAGGCCCCCTGCTTTAGACCATTCACATCCCTCCTGGAGCTACTTCAAACAGGTTTGTTGGCTTGCCAGTAAACAGCATCTTCTTATCTCAGGTACCAGGGAATTTGAGAAAGTTTTGTTAGCAGCAGAGTAAGATTTTGGAAAGGCAAAGAAATATGCATGTTCCAAAAATAGCAAATTAGCTTTGGAACTTCCCCCGCTAAGTTCTTTCTGTCTCCTCCTGGAAAGAAAGGAGAGGAGCCTAGAAAGACAGGGGCCAGCACTGGTGGGGGGGGGGCACAGATGTTTTGCATGCCAAAGTAGGTGCCATTTTAAAAGGATCCTGGGCAACCAGTGTTAGAAATAACCGTTCTCTTCCTGAGACCTTGCAGAAGTTCTGGCAATATCAGTGGCCTAAATAAAGCCAGATCCTGCTTCGCAGTTTCGTATATCCCACATATTGACATGAGAGTTAAGGAAATTCATAATCCTAAATGCAAGTATGATCTATATCCCTATATATTTTACATGTAACAAGCTTTGCTGAAAAGAAATTGTGCATGAATTTCAACAAATTTGTCCTTTCCCTCTTCTCTCTGTTGTGGTTGAGATGTTGTTCAGTCCAGAGAGGTCTGCCTGGCGCCGTCGTTATTTGTTTTTTCAGCGCCAGGCTAAGACCTTTTTATTTAAAACTTATTTTAATTGTTAAATTATTTGTATTTATGGGATTTTAAATTTTTAGCCGAGATGCACCGAGGGGTTTTGAATACATTTTTTATTGTTATATTGTTATTTATTTGTGTATTTCGTTTCTGTTGTGAGCCGCCCAAGGCTTCGTTGCGATGGGGGCAGCATAAAAATGTTTTAAATAAATATATAAATAAATGCACAAAATATGAAAAAGTGTTATTGTTATTCATTATTTTTTCAATTTACTTAGGAGAAACAGGTGGACAAAAATGCCTAAGAGATTGTGCATCTGCCTCCTCCTCACTTGTCGGTTGCCAGATTCTTCAGGACATGCTCCCTTGGCTTGCCTCTGAATGATTATTTGGGGTACTACTTCGAGTCCCGTACCCTGTCTCTGGAATTCGCTGCCACTGCAAGTTAGACACACCCCAAGCCATCTGGCTTTTGGATACCCATTGAAAACAACCTTTTTGTTTCCATTGCTCATTCCAAGGGAGGTGCCCATGTCATCTTCCCATGGTCAGGATGCACAGTATTTAATTATGCTCCTGATGAAAGTGAAGAATGTGCAAAAGCCAGGCTACTGCTGAACATCAAGGAAACAAAAATCATGACCACAGAAGAATTAGATAACTTTAAGGTCAACAATGAAGACACTGACACTGTGAGATTTTACGTATCTTGGCTCGGTCATCAGTTCAAGGGGAAACTGCAGGCAAGGAATTAGAAGAAGACAGACTTAGAAGGGCAGCGATGAACAAAAGATCCAAGGCCAAGATCATCTGGATGATTGTATTCCCAGTTGCCAGGTATGGCTGTGAAAACTAGGCAGCAAAGGAAGCTGACAGGAAGAAAATATATTCAGAACAAATTCCCTGGACTGGCAGAAAGACAGACAATTGGGTCCTCTATCAAATCAAGCCAGAGCTTTCCCTAGAAGCACAAATGACAAAACTGAGGCTGTCATTTTTGTAAGAAGGCAAGACCACCTGGAGAAGATGATCGTGCTAGGCAACGTCGAAGGCAGAAGAAGGAGGGGAAGATGGATCAGTTCCATAAAGGAAGCCACTGCTTTGAGTCTACAGTAGCCGAGCAAGGCTGTCAAGGGCAGGGCATTTTGGAGGGGGTTCTTCCATAGGGTCTTCATGAGTAACTTGATGGTATGTAACAGCAGCATTTAAGTATGGAATTTCCTGCCTATTGCCCTTCCCTGCTGCATGTTTTGGATTTCAGCTGCCACAAGGCCCAGCTAGCATGGTGAATGGTCAGAAATTCTGGGATTTGTAGTTTAAAACATCTGGAGAATACCAGGTGGAGCAACTGCTGTATTGTCTTGAAACGAATCTTAGTGCAAGCCATTCATAAATATCATACGCAAGTACATATCATAAATACATATACGACCTCCTACCATTTTTTCCTATGGTTTCAAAAGCATATATGTTATTTTGTTTTGCATCTGATGAAGTGGACAGTGTTCACCAAAGCTTATGCCAGATTTGTTAGTCTTTTAAATTGCCACAAGAATGAATTGTATTTGCTGTTGAAGACCAATGCAGCTACCCATCCAGAAGATGTCTTTCTTTCCGTGTGCATTTCGGTACCCAAAATCTGTGAATTTCTCAGCATGCATTTCTAGAAACCTGACATTTCAATGCTGTAATACCCCTTCCTGAATTTCAGAATTTCAGAACCGGTTCTTTTGCTAATGACGTTAGCAGCGTTGATGACAGTGCCAGAACCCTGCTGCTCCAGAGCAAACGAACACGGCTGAAGCTATTTGGCTACAAATCTGCATAATCTCAGAAGAGAAGCAAGAGGGACTGGGGCTGCTTCCACACGGAGGGGTCTGCTTTTGGCAGTCATTGCCCTTCTGCCCGAAAACCCGAATCCCCCAGGAAGCGGCAGAGGTGTACAAAGTGATGAATTGTGTAGGAAAGTGGGGTGGCATTTTTCTCCCTTGCTCATCCCAATGGAGGCATCCCACGAAGCGGATCAGTGGGAGATTCATGACAGATAAAAGGGTGGTCATGAATCACACAGCACATGGAAGCCGGTCGCGTGTGATGGAGTGGTGGGCACCGATTGGCACACTGTTAAAGTGGGATGGGATACATTCACGGAGGAGACGGCTATCAGTGGCTGCTAGATCGAAGGGCCGTCTCCAGTATCGAAGGCAGTGTGTATGTGAGTGCCGGTTGCTGGGGAACATGGGCAGGACTCACGTTCTGTTTGTGGATGCAGGGAACAGAATGTTGGATTAGATGGCGATATCAATGCTTTTCTTGCATTGCATCCTCAAAATCAGATGGATGAAACTGAGGTGGATTGTCCTCTTCGCCTGGTTACTTTCAGATTTGCAAAGATAGTGGCTTCCTTTATTTAGTCCTGTCAGTAGCAGCCTTTTTTTTCTTTCTATACCCTTATTTTATTCAAATTGTTTTAAATACCATGTCTTGGAAATTAATGGCCCATTGCACTGCCATTGCATTGTACTCTTACCTGTTTTTATTATTGTGCTTGTCGTATGTGTTGCTGTGGGACACCTTGAGAGCTTTGGCTACTGGGCAGCAGAGAAATGCAATCAATTAATCAATGATGACATTCAAGACAAGCTCAGCTAGAATTAGAGTAATTGAAAAAATTGAGGTTACAGGAGGGCAAAGGTCTTATGAATGGCCCTTAAATGGTGACCAGGGAAAGGTGCCTTGAAACAAAAAACCTGCAAGCAGTAAAATGAAAACAGAAAGCTGTGAGTCCGTTTTAGACCAGGCTAGAGTTTTAACATTCAGAGCATCTGTTCTTGAGGACTTTTAAGGATCGGGACCCACCTGTGGTCCAATGTATGGACTGTGAATTGTAACAAAGTTGCTTTGGATGGTTCACCTGCCAGGAAGGATACATGGTAGGTTCCTTCTTTGAATTTTTGATTGGTCGCATAGCATATTCTTGGTACCACTTGAGATGGTCACCTGCATAATCCAGAAGTACAAGGTGCAGTTAGGTTCTTGGGGGAAGGATAGCAACAACTTCAAAAAAAGGTCACGCCAGGACACTTGAGAAGTGGGGTACTTGTTAGTCGCGTGCCTAGATGAGATAGGCTGGTGATGCCTTTGTCATTGGGGTGCCTTATCCATTGCAGCTTTTACTTTGAGTTACCCTCTAGGAGAGCCAGGGTGGTATTGTGGCTAAGAGTGAGGGCCTAGGGCTCGGGAGGCCTGGGTTCCAGTCCCCACCCAGCCATGGTGCTCACGAACTGACTTTGGGCCGGTCACAGTCTCTCAGCCCAATCTACATCACAGGGTTGTTGTCATGAGGATAACATTGAGAGGAGGAGGAGGAGGAGGAGAGCTGCCTTGAGTTCCTCGAAAGGAAAAAGGAAGGCTATAAATGAAATTAATATCTATGGTGCTGCAGTGTATCGTCCAAATATGTTTGCCACCATGGACAGCACCTGTAAAGCTCAACCAAAAGACGGCAGTGGGTAAGGGGCCCACACGGACGTCATCGCCAGCCTCACCTGCTCCAGTTACTTAAGGGCTGTCCGGAGACGCTTGGCTGCCAGAGGCGGAGGGCAGGGGGGCCCAAACTCCTTGGGTGGCCACTGACCAGCCGGCTCCTCCAGGGCGCCTGTTGGCACAGGGCGGGCCGTGTCAGCTCTGGTCCGCCACGCCGCTGCCGCTCCAGCACCACGGGCAGCTCCCAGGACGCTCTCGGAAAGGAGACGCTGCCATGGCCACGGACCCTCCCTGGCACGGGGGCGACAGCCTCCACAGCGACTCCACCAGGCGCCCGAGCACTGCCCAGCGCTGGAAGGTGGCCGTGCGGCGCCCACAGGGGCAGGGACTTGTGCGCACGAGAGCTGAGATGCCTGCTGGAGCTCCCAGCCTGCTCCGGCTGCGTCCGTGCCCGTTTCTCTGCCGGGGAGCTTTCCCAGCGGTGCTGTTGCAGGGGTGCGAGAGGAATCTACCAGTTCCCTGGCTTCGGCTTCCTGGGCTCCTGGCCGCTTTGCACCGGGGCAGAATCTGAGTTCCTTTGAAGCAAGCCTGGCATTTGCCATTCTTCTGTGCCTGCTGGCACACCTGCTCATAGCTCGCCCCCTGTGCATTGCTAGTGGGCATCGGGGGGACCATGACTGTGCATGGACTTCCTCTTGGCTCAGCTCACTTTGCAGGATCAGGCCAAGCATGAGAGGAAGTCTGTGGATCCCGGAAGAGTTTACGCCAACCCTATGTTGTAAGCCGCCCCGAGGCTTCGGCGAATGGGGCGGCATAAAAATGTTTTAATAAATAAATAAATAAATAAAATAAATAATCAGGACAGGCCGATAAGCCAGGCCAGGATCAAGCAGGCATTGCTGCCATCAGGTGGGTAGGTGGGTGTGGGTGCTGCTGGACCCACTGCAACTGCCTCTCTCCAAAAGTAGGGCACACGTTAGACACAGCAGCCCTGGCACAACTCCACCTCTGTGTCTCCTTGTACCTCTGTTACAGCTCCTTCTTCTTCCTGCATAAACCAGGCCAAGAGGAGACTAGTTTCAGCTTTCTTTTGCTCCACTTCTCCAAGACTGGCACTGAGCAACCTCCTCTCATTCTGCAGGGGGTTCTCCTCTTCTCTGAGTGCAACAGATGCAGAGCTGGGTTCCCCCGCACCTTGGTGTTAGCCCCTTTTCGACATTTCTGTAGTTTAGTGAGCAAACGGAGGTTTCTCAATTCTTCCATGGAAAGTCACAATTCCTTGAGAGTAGACAGTGGTGATTCAGCAATTGTATGCATGTGTTGTGATTCCTTAGAAAGGATCTCTGTTGAGACCTCCAGTGAAACTGAGAATCTGGATGGACAGAAACCATCAGCTTCTGTGACTTTAAAAGAGTGATGATATAAAAGATTGTGAAGGAAAATTCTTTCAGCAGCTGCTAGTCTTTAGGTTTTCCACACAAGGCATTTATTACATGCTCCTGACCCCTCTGCATGGAAGTCTGCAGTGCTTTTTCAAGGTGTTTTTCTCCAGGGCCTCCTTCGTGTCTTCAGGCCCTTTCATTGCCTTTCTTAGAGCAAGAAAAGCAAGCTGCTAAAATTCTAACGGAGACAAAAGCCCCCCGTCAGGTCGCAATTCTGTTCCACAGCACCACCTTGTGGTTAGTTAATAGAAAGGTTGAAAAACGCAAGCCCCAGGGTGGGAAAAATGAGTAAAATTTCCTTTCACAATAGAAAATGGAAGCAGCAGCCTCAATAAAGCAGTGGGTTCAACTTTCCATTGAGAAGAAGTTGATACAGCAAGAGTAGACAAGGGTCTGTCTTCGTATGTTTTTACCTTCTCAGAGAATCACTTCCACAAGTAAAGTGGAAATGTATCATTTCCACAACAAAATCCTTCAACAATTTCACGTTAGTTGCAGTGACCTCTTGCAAGCAGTGATGTTTAGCTTGTGTGCAAGCCACAACCCTACGCAGTAGGTGTCTCAGCTTTTCAGAAGCAGCTTAGCAGTGTGTGTGCTTGCAACACAAGGCACAATGCGTTTGAGTGTGCGAGTGCATGCGTGTGACGGGGACCCTGGTGCAGGCATGGTGATATCCTTCATTGCAATACGGGAGACTCCCTGGCAGCCTTGAACTGGGATGTGATCTTCCTTCCGGCATGGATGGCTCTGTACAAGTGAAGCAGCAGGAGTGGAAGGCATTCACATATCATAATATAAAAATGGGAGAGAGAAAAAGCAAGGAAAAACAGAGTGAGAAACATGCACCTGCCTGGAAAGAATATTTATTTTACCCATGTGGTTCAGAAACAATCTTTTTCCTTCATCAGGGACAGCTTGTCTTTTTTTCAGGTATACTGAGAGAAGAGTCCTTCCAGTATTTCTGTTGCATTAAAGTGATACTGGAATATTTTCAAAACAAAGATTGTTTTCTAAACATGTTGGGTGAAAAAAATTCCCAGGCCTTGCATAATTTTAATTTTTTATTCCAGCATTTCAAAAACTGCAACAAAATGCTCATAAAAAGCTAATATCTCAATTACCGAAAGACCTGCACCCATTGTTTAGGCCCAGTTCAGAGTTTAAAGCATGGGCAAGACAATCCAGTGAAGCCCCTGTAGCCCTCCCTATCTGGAGGATTATGGGTATGCTATGGAGGGCAGAGGAACACTGCATGTGCCGGTGCAACCTGCCTCCTCCCCTCCCTACCCCAGAAGCCCATCTCTGAGGATCCTCCCAAGACCTCAGTGCTGCTCGGTTCTTTCCACACCAGCTGCAGGGATGGAAGGAAGGGCAGTGCTCTTAGTTCCAAAATGTTTGCTGAGTTCTGAGTTCAAAGCAAGCTTTTGAGGTTGGAGTTGGGACACTGAAAAGTCCCATCTAGGTTTCATCTAGCAGCCACAGAATTGTGTCCAAAACAAGATTTTATTTTTACTTCATTTATTACGTCTCTATGGCTCAACATCCAACGCTCTTTGGGTGGTTTGCAACAGGTAAAACCATAAAATACAAGATGATAAAGTGCAATATAAAAGCTTGAAAGTGTAAATCAGCAGCATAAAAAGAAAGCCCAGAGTCCAGTGGGAGCTTGCAGCAGTGTGCCGATCCAAGATATCGCAGAAGGTTTAAAACAGAAACCGAAGAACTGAAATGCCTGGGAAAATAAAAGGGCTTCACTTGGCACTGAGAATACCATGCAGGTGCCAGGCAATTCCAATGCGAAGCTCTTCCAAAACTGGGGGTGCAACAGAGAAGGCCCTTTTCTTACTACCCACCCCCACTCCTTTAGTGGGGTCTCCTGGAGAAGGACCACTACAGACCATCTTATGGTTCTGCATGTGTATTTTGTATTTGATTTATGTTCTGCAGCTCTCCTTTCCCTTCCCTTCCCTTCCCTTCCCTTCCCTTCCCTTCCCTTCCCTTCCCTTCCCTTCCCTTCCCTTCCCTTTTTAAGAACTCCAAGTGCCTTACATAATTCTCCTCCTCCTGCTTTCAATCTTATCCCCACAACAACCCTGTGAGGTAGGTTGGGCTGAGAGTCTGTGACAGGCCCAAAGTCACCCAGTTGGCTTCATGGCCAAGTGGGACTAGAACCCGGATCGCCTGAGTCCCAGACCTGTGCTCTTGACTGCTACACCACACTGGTTTTGTAGTGGAGATAATATATAGGAGACTCTCTTTCAGGGACCTGGGCCCTAAGCTATCCATGTAGGGTTCTGAAGGTTGCACCGCGCTTTGAAATGAACTGGCCGCCAGTGCAGCAGAAAAAGTACTGGCCAAGTCCCCACTAACACGCTTGCTGCCCGAGTTGGGGCTAGCCAGAATTTCTGGGCTGCTTTCAAAGGCTGCCCCAAGCACACGGTGCTGCAGTGGTCCAGATGAAAAGCCACAGGGGCGCCAGGCTATGATTCTGCCGGCACAGCCCATCTGCAAGAGCAGCCCCTTTGAGGGCGCTTCAGGCATAGCTGCTTTTCTGGCAGGCCCGTGGACGGGTTGTCCCGTGTTGCTGCCCAGCGCTCCGCAAGGAATTACGACGGGGGCCCACTCTGGGCTTGCAGAAAGGGTGCAAAGACACCTCTTTTCCATTAGCCTTTCAAAGCGTGCAGCTGTCCATGTTTTCACGCTTCTACTGATTTAAATATTCATGTTTTCATAGCTGCACATTTTTATTGGTTTAGATGGTTCCGTTTTTTAAGTAAGAGCCCACAAGCACCAAGTCAGGCAGCCTCCACAGCTGTGGTCACCCCCTTCGCCTTGCACGCCCCTCCTGCCAGGCGGAGCCAGGGGAAGAAGGCAGCGGGGCCTGCCAGCAGTGGCCTGCTGTGGCCCGGGCAGGCCCTCTTTCCTTCTGTCGTTCCACAATGCCAGCTTCCCCCGACTGGAGCTGGAGTTTGCAGAGCCAGTCGATTCAACATTTCAAATGCAGGAGGCTGCAACGAAGGGGCCACAGAGCGAGCCTGAGGAGAGGGAGTTGAGGGGGTCAGAACAAAATTTAGAGGCTCAGGGATGACAAAAAGGGAGAATTTTGCTCCTGGCAGCTCCCAACAGCTCAGCCACCAGCTCTTTTATCCTCATAGGCCTGGGGTGAGGAACGTGGGGCTTGTAGTCCAAGGAAATTTGGAGGACTGCATATCCTCCACCCCTCATGCAGGCTGATGCACGCAAGTCCTTTTTGGGAGTTCTCTACCCACCAGGGGTCAGCAGCAACGGACGTTCCCGTCTCCAAATTTGGGTTGAGGAAGACACTGGCTGTTCTCCCCCTTTGCAATGTCTGGTTTAACGCAAGGCATGACATGATCACACAGCGTGTGCTTCCTACTTCCAACAGCCGGTGATGGAGGAGAGCAGCCAGGAACGCCCAGTACAAGACTTGATGCTTTGCATTCAGCTGCACATTGCAAGGAAGAGGGGTGCAGGTAGAAAAGAAATATAAGTCTAATTCACCCTAAGATTTTCAGAGGTCCGGGGCAAAATGAAAGTATTCTTTCCCTTTCTCCCATGACCAGCAAAACTGGACTAAATTAAGAAGGACAGGGAACATCGCTCATTTTGCATGATTTGCGAAGTCACAGAATTCAGCTTGCCATGGCGCAGAATAGGAATCGCCTGCCTGCAGGATTCGAATGTTCATAGAGAACACAGAGTCCTGCCTGTATGTCTGAGGTTATGCAAGAACTGCCTTTCGAGACTCTAAAAAAGTTCTGAATGTTGGCTTTCTCTGTCTTTTCGGAAATTATTAACTTTGACACTCCGTGTTCTTTGTCAGAGGGCAAATTCTGTCTTCCCCTCTTCAAATGAGACCGTGCAGGTTTTCTGGCCCTTCTGTCTGTGGTTCCTGAGCAACACATAAAGGGACTGCTCGGCAGCTGTGGCGGCCTGAAATAAAGGGTTGTCTGGTAGTCGTACCAGCAGCTGTTTGTTATCCCTACACCACTCAAGGGTATCTTGACATAAAAAGCAGGCATAGCAACCTAAGTAGAGCAGTGACAATAAACAGAATGGCTTGATAAAGAACAAACCATGCCAGACAAAGGCAGCTTGGGTTTGTTTAGATAAAACAAAGCGACAAAAATCAGTAAATTTTGCCATGCGCCTCCTGGAAGAAATAAGAGGGGAGGGGAATCCTAGGGGATAGATGGAGACTTCTCTGTACTTATCGGTGCAACCGTCTCTTTCTGACTCTCCTTTTTCAGCTCTTGGAGACAGCTCTTGAAATGATGTCATATTTAAGTCTAGGCCTGCAAGTGCCCCATCACCTATCACCCTGGTCAGCTGAAAGCTTCTTCTGGGTGGCCAAGATATTCCTGAAAAGCAAGACTTTCTGTCCCTTGCTTTTCCAACCCAGCGGCTCAATGCCTTCTGCTTGCTCCCTGTTGCAGCCAGGCAGGGATCCTAGACTCTCGGCTGGGAGGGTGCGCTTGGCGCTGCGATGGCCATCCTTGGAGTTGGGCACAAAGTCAGTCGCACAGACTGCCTGAGCGAGCCAGAGGCTGAAGTGCAGCAAGTACGAAGATCCTTCTAATTTGTACCTGGCCTGTGCAATGCAGGAGCTAATGTTTATTTACTTATTTATTTAAATTTATTTAAAACTTTTCTTAACCATCCCTTACTGTGGTCTCAGGATGGTTTATCAATAAGACCAAACCAAACCAAACCAAACCAAAAACACAGTGTCCTAATACAATTACCAACCAACAATAAAGCCCCAACAAGAAAACCAACAAGAAAACCTAATTACCAATGTCTTTTTGCTTTTGGCACCAGGTGAAAGCCTTTTTATTTCCTCACTATTTTAATTGTTAATTGTCTTATTTTGTGGTTTTATATTTATTATTGGATGCTGTGCTACTTTTATATCTTTATCCTATTTTATTGGTGTTCTTGTAAACCGTCCTGGGACGTCAGTGATGGGACGGTATACAAAAGTTTTAAACAAATAGATAAATAAATAAAATGAAAACAATCAAATCTTAAAACATTGGGAGAATAAAATGTTTTAGCCTGGCACCGAAAAGAATAAAGTGATGGCGCCAGGCGAACGAATGTTGCCCAAGCTCATCTCTTATTTGCCTGCAGAAGCTTCGGAGGTCTGTGCCTGGGCAGCCCCGAGATGCTCTCAGGCCACCCGGTTCCTAGTACAAGCTCCTGTGTCTCTGGGGATGGCAGATAATCCCTCACACCCCTCATTTTAGGGAAGAGTTCCCTGTCCCTTCTTCGATTTCCACCTCCTGCTTCTGCTATTGTCCTGAGCAGGTTCGTCTCCTCTAGAGTGCGTGAGATTGCCTGAAGTCCACCCACTGGGCCAGCCCTTCGCTTAGTGAGAGAGAACTTGCCTGGGGGGGAAGCAAGGCAGAGAAGGAGAGACCTCATGCCAAGTTCTTGCATGAGATTCAACAAGGACAAGTGCCAAGTTCTCCACTAGGCAAAAGAAAATCAGTGGCATTGATGCAAGAAGGGGAATACTTGGCTCAACAGCACTGAAAAAGAAAATGACCTTGGAGTTGTTGTTGAGAACAAACTAAATATGAGTCAGCAGTGTGATGTAGCCACAAACAAGGCAAACACTATTTTGGGATGCATAAATAGTGGTATCACTTCCAGAAACAGAGAAGTACTCATTCCCCTCTTCTCTGCATTAGTCAGAGCACACCTGGAATTCAGTGCTGAGTTTTGGACACCCAGGTTTAAAAGGGAAGCTGATAATCTGTAGAGGGTTCAGAGAAGGGCAACAAAGATGATACAGGGCCTTGGAAATAAATCTTACGATGAAAGGCTGAAAGAACTGGGTCTTGAGAAAAGAAGACTATGAGGTTACATGACAGCACTCTGCAGGTACCTCAAAGGATGTCGGAAAGTAGAAGAAAAAGACCTCACTCATCTCAGATTGTAGGACACGGGACGAGTATTGAGGCTTCAGTATGCCAGGTGCAGGCGAGACACAAGGAAGAATTTCCACAGCAGCGGAACCAGCTGCCAAGAGAGGCCGTGTGCTCTCCACATTAGTTGCGTTCAAGAAGCAGTTGGACAACTATCTGATCGGGATGGTGTAGGTAGCCTCCTGCATTAGCAGCGGGTTGGACTAGATGGCCTTCTTGGCCCCTTCTGACCCAACTATTCTGTGAATCTGTGATTATTTATTTTCTATCCCATTGAATAGCTGATGCTCTCTGGCAATGAATGCCAGTTCATACATACAGTGACAATAAAACAATACAGATAATAATGTTCCATTAAAAGTAAAACCACATTTTAATCCACATTATTATTATTATTATTATTATTATTATTATTATTATTATTATTGTTATTATGATTAAATAGATTTATATCCCTCCTTTTTTCTTTTTTAAAGAACTCAAGTTGTCTTACATCATTCTCCTTCTGCTGCTCTCAATCTTCCCCTCACAACAACAACCCTGTGAGGTAGGTTGGGCTGAGAGTCTGTGATTGGCCCAGAGGCACCCAGTTGGCTTCATGGCTGAGCGGGGACTAGAACCCAGGTCGCCTGAGTCCCAGTCCACCACTCTTAACAATTGCCACACTCTGGCACACTGGGTTAATCAAGACTGGAAGCAAAAGCTATTTGAATTACATGCAAATTGGCTCAGTGATTTACCAAGAAGATGGAACAGAAAATAGAGGCTCCAACTTGTATACACAAGGCCAGTTCAAGTGCAAGCAGCTGAGATGGAGGAGCTATGAAACATTTACTGAAAGAGATGCCTTGCTCACAACCTCCGGATTAGAGGCTATTTAATTCTGAAGATCTGCTTTACCCCACAGCAACACGAAGCAACTTGATACTTTCGCGATCAGCATACAGTCAGCTCAGAGTTAATGCTGCAGCATCAGGCCTGCTGCTCTTGGCCCTGTTTTCATATCTTGTTCAAGGATCTGAGTGTTGGACAAGATGTCGCTGCATCAAAGTGAAGGCAGAAAAAACGTGGCATCTCAGTGGAAGGGACCCAGGATCTCTGCAAGTTTTACAGGGCCTCCCCCTTTGATCATGATGATTAAGTAGGTTGACCGTCCTCCCCATTTAATGGCATACGTTGTGGGAGATGAGACAGTCATTTTAGCCAGCAATGGTGCACAGCATGTCTAAATCAGCCAGAGATACTGTACATAGATGAAGCATTCAGAAAACCCTACAGTAAGTTGAAGTATTTTTATGGCACAGAATTGTATCTGTGCATTAGCCATCAAGAAGGAAGATGAGGGAAGCTTTGCACAACCTCATCTTGTGGGGCAGCATCTTTCATAAGGTTCGGCTTTGTTTGTTCGTTTGTTTGTTCCATTAAGGAGCATCCAGCCCTGTTCTGAACGATCTGCCCTCCATTTCTCCATTCTCCACCTTGCTTATTCATTCTGCCCCCGTCTGGTTCCCACTTCGTTACTTCAGACCCACTGGTGGCATTTTTGTTTACTGACAAGAACAACCTCTTCGCAATACAGTTATTGCAACTGGAACCCTCCTTAGTGGAGATTAAGCCATAAATACTTGGTTAACTTCCCTCGGCGGCTGCTTCATGTTTCAGTAGGTGTGAAGACAATACTGCATTAACAACCCCAGACAATAATCATTTCTCTTCAAACCACCCTGCGATGACAATTTTGCTGTTTAACTGCTTTCATGGGAGGCAGGGTGGGTGGAAATAAACGCTTCTAATGACCCTTTCAAATCTAGCTGGACATCACTCTAGCAGTAGGAGTCTTGTGTCAATCACATAATCAATCAGAAAATGAGCACACCGCCAGACAGCTTTCTCCAGGAAGCAAAATGCAAAGATTACCCGATGTGTTTGAAACACCCGGGCACTCTTTCACACCGACGCTTTAGATGGTCCGTTATCCTGCTCGAGACAACTCGTCACTGGGGACCCCCTGCTGAGAGTGTTGGACTGCAATTGGGAGACCTGGGTTCCAGTCTCCACTCGGCCATGAAGCTTACTGGGTGACTTTGGACCAGCCACTTGCTCCTGGCTGAGCCGGCCTTGCAGAGTTTTGTGGGGATACAATGCACAGGAGGATCATGCGAGTACCTCGGGTTCCTTGCAGGGGTGGGGGAAGGGTGGGGGATTCGTATGGCCGGTAAATGATAAAAATGCAAAGCTTGCATGTTAACCCTGCTTGAACGCTCTGAACACCAATATGCAGGCACTCCCTTTCTGGACCTCCTAGAATTTACCTTAAAGCCCCTGGCTAGGGCGTGGACAAAGATGGCATGCACAGAAAACCTGGGTGGGTTCGGGTTTTTTAAAAAATCAAGCAAGGCAGGAGTTCAACAGCCTGTGGCCAGAGGGAGGTGTCCACAGAGTCAATTGTACCTCCCACCGCCTGGAGCTATGCTTCTCTTCACCCTGCGGTTGAGTCCCAGCGATGGAACAGTTGCTCTGCCTCTCATAGGTCAATCCATAGTTTCTCTGGGAGGCACTTGGAAAGAATCCAGGCTGAAACCCTGGGGATCAGCGGCCAATTTGTGTTGGCAGTACTAGGCTAGCTGGACTAAGGCTCCGGCTCAGAAAGGCAGCTTCTGATGTTTCTATCTTCCCCCCATCTGGGTCACAAATCAGGATCTTCTTTTCCCGCTGCTGCTACCAGCCACGAAGGTCTGATGCATAAGCACGAGCCTTATGGAGCAAGAAGGAGAAGTCCGGAGCCTCCAGTTCCTCTTCCAGAGATTCTCATGTGCACTGCTTTTTCCTTGTTGGAGGGAATGAACTGACGCAGGATCTTTAAGGGGAGAAGGTGTGAGTGAGGTCCTTTGCTCTTGCCGCCAGTTATCCTGTGACTGGTAACAGGTAGCAGCGAGGAAGAGCAAACCACATGTATGAAGGTGCACGGAAAGGAGCTCTCTTTGCATGTGGCCCACCTGGGCCGAAAAGATGGCAGACCCTCTCTCTAAGGATTCCAGCCAGACAGTACAGAGCCACAGCGAGCTGAGCAAGATGCCCTTTTCAAGGAGGCCTGTGAATGGGCGTGAGCAACATTGCTTTGTTCTTGGGTTGCGGCCTGGCGTCGCTTCTCCTGTGATATCTCAGAATTCTGGGCTCGGCCATCACAAACAACCCCGCACTGGAAACAGGTGAGCAGTTATTTATTTATTTATTTATTTAAAACATTTCTATGCCGCCCCATTCGCCGAAGCCTCGGGGCGGCTCACAACATAAATTAAAATATACTACATTAAAAATATAAAACAAATTAACAATGTTAATTGTTATTATTATCAGTTCTTCCTCCTTGCTCCAGGCAGCCCATGTTGCTGTGTGTGGACTGGGTCTTCCGGTATGCCCTGAAAACCATCTTGCGCAAAGAGATTGCTGGATGGCCAAGACCGGAAAAGCACCAACTGTCTCTGGCAGTAGGAAGCGCATTGCCATGTTTCCCTGCAGTTTTCCTGGCCAGGCCAGGAAACTGATGGGCAGTGCGCAGCCCTGTAAAAAGTGGTGCCCAGAAATAGATCTCCTCACTACAGCCAAGCACCATTTTTCATTCTGCCTGTTCGAGTAACTTCCAGTGGTTGCTTTTTTCAATGTATCCCAAATCAGCTCTATTTCGTTTTTCTTTTTCTTTTTGGCAGCTAGATGCTGCTGATTGCTTGCCTGCAAATCTCTTCTGATAGGCCCCGTCCAATACATTTCAGGGGAGAGAGCTTGGGCAACCACCAGCTTGTCCTTTTATGTAATTCACAAAGACATCTCTACTGCCAGAGCAGGGCAGGAGTGGTTTGAAGCTGCAAAGGCCCTTAATGAGGGCAACCCTCTTTCTCTGATGGATGAACGGCTGAGAGAGACATCCAAGGAGCGGTTGGCAATATTGTGCTGCAGCGCAATTTGAAGGGGGGAAGATGGAGGGGGAGCCTTCCAAGTTTCGTGCTCAAAACCCCCCGAACGAGGCACTTGGCATTAATTATGCAAATCAATAATGTATCTAAATGGGCTCGTGCATAAAATGGCCCCGTTTGCACACCTTTTTCTGAACACAGCATTTTAGGGCTGTGGAACTGGGGATTCTGTGAAGTGGAGCGGAGAAGCCACAAGTGAAGAGAGAAAAGTGAAGCTGCGTGGAACTCAAGGTGTGTCGGAAAGGAAGCAGGAGAAGAGGCAGACGAGAGTCGTAATGCTCTGCTGGCCAGGTGCTCCCTCCCTGGCCAGAGGTGGCGTGCCTGCGTGCACCTGTTGTGGGGGGGCTTGGGCAGGGGGCGGTCTGGCTTGAGGGGCCCTGTGGGCACAGAATGCTAGACTATGTGGGCCTTTGGTCTTGATCCAGCCTGGCTTGGTTCATGTTCCTATGAGTCATGGAAGCACCATCCCAGGACACTGACGCTTTTTCAGGAACAGCCTCCCCACCTGTGGACAAGGCAGGAGGCCTGGCATGACCTGATCCTGAACCCTTCCGTGTTTAGAAGACCAGCTCAGCATTTTGAGCTGCAGCTGGAACATACAGGAACCCTTGTAGAAATGCTTCCTATCTCTCTTCCGGGGTGTCAAACTCTTATGGCTTGAGGGCCAAGTTCAACTTTGGAGACGCTCTCCTGGACCATGTTCTGGGGGTGGGTGGGGCCAGGGCTTTTTTGTCATAGAATGTACTGGAACAGTGTTCCGGCACCATTTTTTTTTTTTTACCAAAAAAGCCCTGGGTGGGGCTCATGCACAAAATAGTCCCAGTGCCAGCATATTTGCACTTAAAGGTCTTGCTGACTGTAAGCAGCGGCTTCTCCCAATGAGGGGCTTAACTCGCTGCTTCATGAAGCCTTCATCTTTCATTTGATTGTGGGACGATGGTGTACCCTTTATGGGGTCTTCTATCTCTCTTCCTTTCTATGCTTTCCATTCATCAACCCCAGGAAGGGGCTGCGACTTTCCTTGCAGCCTGTTGTGGTTGGAAATCCACTTGACCAGTCTTGTAGGCCAACCTGGGATTTCTTGCTAGAGAAAGAAAGGTGGCATGTAAGAGGTTGTTGATGATACCAGACTTTCCCTGCTATAAAAGAGCTCTGCAAGAGAGGCTGGAAAACACGGGCAAGCCCTTGGAGGACAACCATGCTGTGGAAAGGCTGCAAGAAATTCCACGAGTGGGATCCCAAGCACCCAAAAAACGCCTCATGCAGAGAAGCCACAAGGCTCAGGGGAGGCAGTCCAATATTTTAAATTGGGGCTTTCATCTCTCATGAAAGCTGAGATGCCATGCAGTCAGTGGCAGTCATGGGAAAAAAGGGGGTGAGGTTGGAGGAGGCCATGTAGTGGCCTTGGGAACCCTGGAAGACCAGATTTGGCTCATGGCCTTGAGGGGCACCACCTGGTTGCCAGCTGAGACGCTGAACCCTGGACCAGGAGATGTTTCCAAATAATCATCCAAGACAGTTTCTGGGGGGAGCACATTGCGATGATCTAGGCGGGATGCAACTGAAACATGCATCTCTCTGGTGAGCCCTGCGTTGGCTGGAGTGCCTCTCCTAGTATTCCGTGTGTGAGGAAGTGTTTGTACAGAGGAGTGTTGCATTTGTGTGTGAGCCCCACCTGCAGCCCAGACAGCCTTTAACAAAAACCATCCTACTGAGAATGATGCCTTAAGGAAGGGCTGAAGGTTGGGCATGAGGATTGCTTTCTGGCGCCTATTCGGTTGGCTGGAAGCCCTTCCCAATGGAACTTTGCTGTTCGAAAGGCAACCTGGAGGTAGGGTGTGGAGCGAAAGGGCTAGAACTCCAAAGGGAACCACGTCTGGCCCAGATCTGTGGTTGCTGCAATACATGATTTGTATGTGTATTGTAATCAGAGTGAATCTGGCCTGTCCTTCAATATAGTGGAAGACTAAATTCTCTAAACAAACCATTATCGAAGGTCAAAATACAAATTAAATGAGAGAAAGGGAGAGAGGGAGAGAGGAAAAGCAGCTCAGAAAATCTCCCCCTCCCCAGCTTTTCAAAACAGCATTATTTGTTCCAATTTTCAAGGGAATTTGTTCCCTTTAAGCTTTTGCATTTCCTTTCTGCAGCAGTCGAAACATGCTTACTGGCAGAAATGTTGCCACAAATGAAAAACATATTGGAAAGGCACAGGAAACGAAACATAAAATCTGTAGTTATGGACACAGGAGGTGTTTCTCTCTCACCACCACCCATTCTCTGCACCTGTGTCCATTGTTTATTTATTTATTTTTTAGGACCGTATATCCTGCCTTCCGGGCTCCCATACTGGCTGACAGAAGATTAGAATAGGCAATAGTAAAGTGTAAGGATATATCAACAGGATAAAAACCAATCTGGCAAGACTGTTTACACCAGAACATCGGAAGATAGGATTCTTATAGATGGGGCAAGCTTTCCTTGTATGCTCTGAATCCTAGTTATTTGTTCAGAGCATGGATTGAGCTGAACTTTATTCATGGGCCTCTCCACTTGAGAGGTTTAACCCGCTGCTTTACAAGGGTTTCTTTTTCTGTTTTCACTGTGGAAGGAAAATATGTCCTTTAAAAAGGCTTTGCCTCTTGGGTGTGTCTTTCTCTGCCTTTCTATATAGTCTTTTAACCAACCACAAGGTGGTGCAGTCCACGTAGCTGCCAAATAATGGAATTGTGACTCTGTGCCAGGCTTTATTCTGGTTTGAATTTTAATAGCTGGCTTTCCTTGCTCTCAGGGAGACTCAGTGGGAAGCAGCATGGAAGAGAAGCTTTTCAGTGGTGGTCCCAGATTGTTCCACTACGTCCCAGCAAACACCCACCTTGTTATTATGGTGGCACAAGGTAAGATGACCCTCTGTGCCAAAGTATTTAAAGGCATCCAAGGATATTTAAGGGCTCGAGGGGAGAGCCCATCTCAGATGTTTTACAGGACTATCCTGGGTCACATATTTTTAGCTGTGCTTAATTTGCTTTTGTTCTTTTGCATTTTGGAAAATGTTTATGGTGTTTGATTGTATTGTTTGTTTATGAACTGTTGCAAAGTCCCCGTACAACTTCGTCTACTGGGCAGTATAAAAGGTAAAGGTAAAGGTTTCCCCATGACATTGAACGCCAGTCATGCCTGACTCTAGGGGGCGCTGCTCATCTCTTTTTCCTGGCCGAGGGAGCCAGCGTTTGTCCGCAGACGGTCTCCATGGTCATGGGGCCGGCATGACTAAACACCGAAGTGCACGGAATGCTGTTACCTGCCCACCGAAGTGGCACCTTTTCATCTACTTGCATTTGCATGCTTTCGAACTGCAAGGTTGGTGGGAGCTGGGACAGAGCAGCGGGAACTCACCCCATTGTGCAGATTCGAACTGGCGACCTTTCGATCAACCAGCCCAGCAGCACAGCAGGTTAAACCACTGCGCCACCTGCATCCTATATTGCCACTGGGCAGTACAGAAATATATTAAAAAGTGCCTACAGAAGTATAGTGTCACCATCTTGGATTCCTGGCAGGGAGACAACAAAGGCATATACATGTAATAAATAAGGACCAGATCATAATGGTTACTCTTTATTTTGTTCTGGCAAGATTTCACCTGGAATATTGTACCCAGTTTAAGAAGGATATTGAGTTTTCCTGAGCAAGGCTGTTCATTCTCTGCTTCTGTTCTCAGCTGCACCACAGAAACGTGATCTGCAAAGAGAGCTTTACCTGCCTTTCCACCACCTAATCTTGAGGTTGTGCTGTGCTATCGTGAGCCACTGTGCGGCACGAGTCTGAAAATACCTTTTTCGCTTTCACAAATAGCACTCAATTTTCTCTGCTATTAAAAGAAAGGGGGAATGTGCTCTTAAAAACAGAAGTGAAACCGGAGGATCACGATGCATTTAAAGAACCCATAAATGAGCATGAGTAAAGAATTAAACATGATGGTCATGCATGATGTACATGATAAATGCTTTGTATAGAAATGCTCATTGACAAAGTGGAACTTTTCCAGAGGATGGTGGCAAAGAAAGTGAGGGGTTTGGAGACCATGTTTTATGGGGAAAGGTCGAAGAATTTGGGTATATTTGGACATGAGATGAGATGATAAATGAGGTTATATGGACATCAAATATCTGAGAGCCAGTGTTGTGTGGTGTGGCAGTTAAGAGCGCAGGATTGGGACACAGGCGATCTGGGTTCTAGTCCCCGCTCAGCCATGGAGCCAACTGGGTGACTTTGGGCCAGTCACAGACTCTCAGCCCAGCCTACCTCACAGGGACGTTGTTGTGGGGATAAGATTGAGAGTAGGAGGATAATGATGTAAGCCACTTTGAGTTTATTGTCAGGAAAAAGCAGGATATAAAGCTGATAAAGAAATATCTGAAAGGTTTTCATGAACATGAAGGTGCAACCTTGATTTCTATTAGGAGGTGGACCAACAAGTTCAAATTACGGGATCTTGACTAAGCAAAAGGGTGAAGGGTAGGGATTCCTTCCTTGCAGGCTCCCCAGTCAGGGATGCTGGGAACTGTGGGGTTTTTCATTGGTGGGGAGTTGGACTAGATAACCTTGGGGGTCTCTTCCAACCCCATGGGTCATAACCAATAGGTTATATTCAGTCTTAGTCCATACTGACTAACAACACTATGGTTCTACAATACGCTGGTTCTGTGGACAGTCCAAAATAAGCTGCCCCAACAGGCCCCCTTCCCCTCCCTGCTAGCGAAAGAGTGTGTTCTATGTACGCAGCTTCCTCCTAATTTCAGACAGTGTCTGCCCTCAAAGTAGGGGCTCTGGTGGTGATCCCGAAGCAGCTGGGAGTCTACTCGGAGACAGTGTTCCTTCAGGTACCCTGAATCAAGGTCACTGGGATGAAACGAGATGATCCGAATGTGTCTCCCACAAGCTGCCTTATATTGGTTCCATCTTGGTCATCGTTATTTAGCTCCTCTGAGCTCTTCTTGAGGACTGGTGGGGTATAATAAACGTATACATAAAAAACAGGGGTGAGCAGAACCTGGATTTGGCACTACTGGGTGATTTGTAGTGGTTTAGCAAAGGCCTCTACCTCCAAACCGTTTAGCAACAGCGATTTGTAGTACCAGACTACACCTTGAGAACCCAGATTTCTTGTGGGCCATCGCAGTGAATGGCCTCTCCAGATGTGGGAAGAGGAACTGACACTGGAGCAATTCCGGGAGGCTATGCAAGGGGCAAGGGGCCACTCAGGATGGGGAAAGACCATCTTTTGAATGGGCCTTGCTTCTGAATAAACATTATAGAAACATCTTGCCTATGGAGAATGGCTTTGCATGATAATATAGTACTCCATGAACTGCTGCATGGAACCTCTGTTTTAATTCCACTTCTAGCGACTTAGAGAGAAGCCGTGCTCAGGAGCTCGAGTACAGAAAACAAGTGTAAATACTTTCTGTTGCAAGTCTTGCTTAACTGTACCCAGCAGCAATCAGAATTTTTGGGAGCTGGGATGCTTTTGTACGAAGAAGAAGAAGAAGAAAAAAAAAAAAAAAGGAAAGAGTAAGTCTTGGCACAAAGGATAGATCATTTCCAGCATGTAACTCACCACCTATGATGGAGTCACTGGTCACAGCTGGTTTGGCATCTTTAAATTCTTCCTTCTTTGGTTAAGGGGCCACCCACGGTAGTTTCGTCCAGGAGATCTTTTAACCACTATGTACTTTGGCAGTTCACCTTCGCATGGGAGCAGCCGACTGCGCCAGTGCACAGCTTGAATTCGGTCTCCTTCCCCTGATCTACATCAGCAAGTGGTTGTTTGCAGAAATGCAATGAATGATTGTGGATGGTTTAAAGGCCAAGATGGTGCTGGGAAATATCCCGCAGGGCTGTCTCCTGTTTGAAGAAATCTGAGTAGATGAATTGCGTTCATCTGAATAGATAGACTCTTCTGTGAAATCTGCATAAATTTACATAGAAGTAAAATAAAATTTCAATGAGAAGAAAGAGGTCTCTTCCAAGATGCAACCTGCCACTGATGGGTTTGTAAGTACTTACACAGAGCATCACTGGAAATCAAATTAAGTGTTTTCCCCTTAAAATAGCCTAAGATACTTTAAATAGAAAATAGTTTCTTTAATTTCTAGTGTTCAAGGAATCTGAATTTGCAGCCATCTCAGCCCACCTAAGCAGTTGCAGAGCGTTCCCGTTGAATATTATTCAGAAGCTGTTACCTAAGTTGTTTGGAAATATGGGGGAAACACCACTGGACCACCTTAAAGTCCTGTTGCAAAGAGCATCTAATTTATTAGCTTTCATCCCATTTTTCTTCCACTGGCATGGATGTTGCCTTGCCTGAGTTCTATCCTCGCAACCATGCACCGGGACAGGTGAGGCGGGGCAATCATTTTAGGACTGAGCTAGGATTGGAACTTGGGGCTTTTTTTAATGAGTGGCGCTCAAGACCCAAGAGGACGTCAAAGAAGCACAAGGGCTACCATGGGGTGCTTTTCGGATCAGAGCTGTGCAATCTACTGCCCATGTACTGTATCGTGGCTTTAACTGTTTCCCCCACAGGCTGAGCCACTGCTAGCTGCCGAGAAGCTCTGGGGCTGAGGGCTGCAGGAACATACATACATACATACATACAGGATGCTCGCTTGCCTGCACCCTGAAATCTGTAAAGGGGCCTGCCCCTGATTTGTAAAAAGGACTATACAGAGAGGCGACGGGACGGCATTTGATACCTGGAAAAACAAAGCAGAACAAAGCAAAAAATCAGGCAGACAATCAGCTTGGGAAATGAGCAGCAGGGGGCGAAGGCCGTGTGGTTCAGGGGATCAGACGCAAGGGGGATCATCGGTTCCCTGTCCCCTCATGTCAGTAAAGGGCTGCAGGTGGCCTTCCAGAGATGTGGGGTGCTGACAGAAAGCTTTGGGGCCCCCGCCGAGTGAGCCGTCCCCTCACACTGCCTGAGTCCACCCGTACGGCCTTCCTCCTCCTTGTTCCACAATCAATGCAGATGCAGCTCGCCATTCTATTTTCCCAGGCCTGCTTCATGCTAGGTTACCTATTTCTGTTATTTAAATGTTTGCTATATTGCCAGCCCTCCTTTAAAATATCTGCTGAGAAGGGTGGCCATGTATGAATTACTAGAAAAGGACATGGGGACAAAAGAGGATGACTATCGTATAAAATGTATATATTCTAATTTATGTGTATTAGATGCTGATTTAGAAGCAATTGTTCCCATTTAAACAGAAACACTCTGCATCTCACCATAGTGTGGAAGGCTATGAACTGGTGGCCCATGTGCCTCGCTCCGTCTGCCCTCCAGGCGTTGTGCAGGGGCCCAGTCAAGTGTCAGCTTCTCCCTTTGTCTTTCTAACGTCCTTCAAAAGAGAGGGCACATGGCCACCCCCTAAGCGCTGGACAGAGGACAGGCAGTGTAAGTCTGCAGCTTTTCCCTGAAATTTTTCACCTGAAATGGTCCAATTCTCTTCCCATTTTCCCCTCATGAAGTGAAGGGGGCATTTTGGCTTAGCTTTAATTTCTAGCATATAGGAATTGCAAATTGCATAATGGTTTTAGATGAGTTTCTCACATGAAATGAAATAAAACACCCTTCTATTAAATATGGAAGAGTAAGAAAACAAAATTTTGCTGTTAAAACATTATTTATGAATGTACTTTAAGGCAATTTGGCATTGATAATTCTTTTTTCACACTCTGGCTTTTCAGCCTTAGGGGGAAAAGTGTGTGTGTGTGTCTATTTCTAAGCCTTCACATCTCTGTTGAGATACAAGTTTTATGGAGGGATTTTCATGTAGTGCAAAACTTGTATATCCTGGACACATTTCACATCAGCACCTCTTCTACAAAGAGGTGGTGAGGGATCTACAAATTCTGTTCAGTCGGCTCCATCTGAGTTTTGCAGATTGCCAGAACTTTTCCTTGCAAAGTCTGCTCTTTCATAGGAATCAGAATTTGGACAAATGCTTTTGCTCCTATTTGCACAAATTCGCATTTGTGCGAGTTCACCAAAAATGCACAAATCCCCATAAAATGAACATTTTCATGCATTAGTCAATGCATATTTTTGGCTGTATATTTTTAGGTTTCTTTTTTTACAATTACATTAATTGCAGAAAGTTAAAACAACAACAACTGGTCTGCAAGTCTGTGGAATCTGCAACCTGGGAAAATTTCATCTGCTACAGAATCCATGGGCCAGATTCCTAGAAATCATTTGAATCACTTGAGCATTTCTTTGACATCCTAAGAAGTCACCTTCATAAGCCCAGTGCATGAAGTTGCTTGTCTGAATGCAAGCAGAGTATGAAAACATTGCTTCTATGGGAAACTTGGATTTAGGAAAAGGTCTTGGGGTGCCTGTCCTCTGGAGGGTGCTATGCTGGAGTTTTAACCCAGCAGAGTTTTGCCCAGCCTAGCATACAAACTTTCCTCGTGCGCTAAATTACACTGGGGAAGTGTTCACGGGGAAGAGACTTTTTGGTTTTGTTTCCCTTATCAATCGCTCCAATCGCTTTCCAAAATGATGCCTTCTATAGGTTTGGATTACAATTAGAAAATGTCAGAGCCTCGTTATCATTTAATTAGACTCACATTTCAGCAGCAGAAGAAAAGAAATATGTCCAAACTCTGCCTTTGTGTGGTGAAATAAGGAGAAAGTGGTGATTTAAAACAGCTGCGAGCTGTGGCAGCTTTCCCAGTTCCGGGGCCTGTAAGACCCAACGTTGCACTACAATGAAAGGGAGAGCTTTCAGAGAGAGAGAGAGAGAGAGAGAGGAGAGAGATGGGCTGAGTCCTCGGCTGCAATCAGCCAAAACTGCTCCCAAATCGGCTTGCCGATGCTCAAAACTCTGAGAGAGTCCAGGAAAAACAAGCAGGCTGTCAAAGCGCCCTTCCAACAGCTGAGGGGGTTAAAGCAGCAAACACAACACAAACCAAAATAAACAGAACCTCACCCTGTCAAGAGGTCTTTATCACTCTTCAGGGAGGGAAGGAAGAAGGCAGGCATTTGAAAAATGTTTTTTAGCTTTTCGGGGCGATGTTTATTTTGAAGCCTTTTAAAATTTTTCGCAGGCAGCCGCAGACTGCCCTTCTCTCCTCCGTGCCGGGGAGAAAGTCCTGAGTCGGTTTGGAAAAAGGCCTTTCATGGTTTCCCTCTCCCCCCCACCCCCTGACTGCCATTACAAGATGTTAATTGAGAAATGCAGTAGGCGCATAATTGCGGTGACTCGATAACGAGGGCTTGCAGCTCCGTCCCTCTGCAAATTTGCTCAGAAGTTCCACGGAATTCGGTGGAACACGCCTTGCTTTGTCATTGTGAGGATGGGAAGGCAGCCAGCCAGAGTGTCCTCCCTCTAACCTTGCCATGCTCTCCTTCCCAACTTGCTGCACAGGGTGGCCACGTGCCCTGCTCTACAGAGGACTGTTCTCAATTTGTAGGGCTCTTGAAGGATAGTTGAAGAAATCTTTTCTTTGAAGTGCCGTCCAGTCCAAGCCTGACTTAACAACCCTGAACCATAAGAAGGGAGAGCAGAGGTGTGTCCTTTTAGTTGCCCAGCAGCAATTCCTTCCTGGGGGGCAGATGGAGCGAGCATTTAGGCCACCTAGTCACCATCTTTCCCACCTGGGTGAAACATGCAGTGTTTCCATGTGACTTACAGCTATTACTTCTATATTTGCATCTGTTACTGGTCTGTGCAAAGGTTATGCATATCTGCATCCTCTTTTCTCCTCTTCTGACATGTTCCTTTTGGGTGTTACGTGATTAGCCACCCTCTTCATACATGCATGCTGACTGGTTGCTTATTCTGCATTTTTTTTATTTATTTAGTATACAGCATGCATGGCCAGGGAGTCTACAATTTTTTTACACACGGTAGATGTTCTGGCAGCCAACAGGGGTAGTCTTTTCTTGCACCAGTGCACCACTGGGGTGAGCTAGCTTAACACCAGCTGGCCAACTGGTGCGCCCCACGAACACGATGACAGCTGAGGAAGAGGTTGTGGAGAACAGTCAGCCCCCCTGCCCGTACGCACCAAGCATGGACTGCCAAGAAATCTCCCACGGACCGGCACCAATCCATGGCCCGGTGGTTGAAAATTACTGCTCTAGGCCTGCCACCGGTCACTTGCTCACTTTGCTGGGCAGGACTATTCAGAGATGCTCCTGGCACCTTCCAGCTGCAGGGCCCTGGGGTTTTGTGAGAACTTGGCACTGCTTGTGATATCTCAGCCATGCGCTGAGATCTTGGGAGAGCCGGGGCCACCAAACTCTCAGCCCCCCTGCCATGGCTGCCATGCAAGCCCTGCCTACCCCTTACTAGTGTAGAAGGAAATTTCAACTGTCCATCCCACCAGATTTTGTCCATGGAATAGGGGGGCATCATTTTGTCCTCTGTCACAGACAGCAAAAACCTCGAGCTGACCTGCAGCATGGCCCAGGTGCTTACCTCAACTTACCTGGCTATTCCCAAAGGGCTGGAAGTCACACTTGGAATGCTCAGCCCAAGTGCTTGCAAAACCTCAGCCTCTTCTCCTTGCAACAAGCCCTCAATGAGCTGAGGTCCTCATGGATGGAACTCAGCCATTGCAGGGAGCTTGGGAGCAGAATTCAGTGGGTCTTCCTGGCTCTGGGGACGAAGGCCACTGCAACGCCTATCATCCCTTTCCATTTGCTATAATTGAAGCTGACAACATCAGGGGGATCCCAGGTTTCCATCTTGTGGCCTACAATATTTTTTTCTTTTTGCAATGGCTCTGGGAGGTGCTCAGAAAAATGGTCCTCTCCGCCTTGCAGTCCCGTTTCATATTGATGGCTAGCTTGAAGGCAGGAAGGCACCGAACCCCTGGCTCTCCGGAGCGACAGCTGCCGTGCAGCATTACCAGCGACGTCCTGGAAGGGTGCCGCAGCACGACACAACTTTCTTCCTAGGCAGAGGAAGGAAATAAAAGAGCGGCTGCTGGCCAGAGGGAGGTTACGGGAAGGCCAGCGATGCCTGCACCACTGTTTGCCCTGCCTAGAAAGCAAAAGCGGGAGGAAGCGGCATCTCCAACACTTGCCGGCTTCACAGGTCTTTGGGCCCCATTTTAAAGATCGCTGCTTTGTGCCTGGCTGATTGGCAAGTGGTGCATACTTAACGCGTGAAAATTGGTCTTTCAGAATGTAGTAAGGACTCCTGGCTTAGGGGCTGTTGACCCCACCCCCACCCCCTCATTGCTTGAAAACCCTAATTAGGAGCAATGTCATGGTCTCCGGTGACCGCAGGTGACCAGCAGTGAGGTCAAACACTGTAGTGTGTCTTTTAGAAAGGACGTTCTCTGTCTGAAAGTCTTCCTGTGGGTTGCCTTCTGTCTGAATGCTTCTTCCCCTTGAAGCGTTGTTGAGTCTGATTCCTGTTTAAAGATTAAGATCTGCTGTCCATCCATCGTTAGCCCTGGGACAGCAGGCTTGCCAGTTTGATGCGCTTGGTCACAGCCCTCCCACACCCCACTACGGTGAGACGTACCACCCTGTATTTCTATGCAAATTGCAATAATTATTTCCAAATGTGTAACTATTCCTAAACATCTGCAAACTCAATTCTTATGTGGATCACTGCGCTCTATTTTGGTGATGTCTGTCCTCTTGTTTGGAGATTCGTCGCTGACCACCTGCCAAACGGACAAACAATCCATCAAGCGATGACGTTGGAGCAAGTCTGGAAACCAGGCTGTGGCCAGGGACAGTCCCAGAAGCAGCGAGTCCTTTATAGGAGCTGACAGAAGGCTTTCCTGAGTGGATGTGACTGACAGGCTGGCCTTTAGCAGAGGCTGGGAGTGTCTCCTCTCCATGGAGTGACTCTGAGACGCAGACCGATTTATTGGGCTGTTTCTCACACAGGCCAAGCCCTGTTGGAGATCCCACTGCCTGGGGCAGCCTAGAGGGTGGGCAAGCCATGGTTCCCTTTTGATTCACCTCCTCCCTGGGTAGATCTGCGTTCCACTTTGGGGGAAACAACCAAGCATCTGATAGATCCCCCAGGAAGAAGGTGGCCAGGCTAACTCCTAGTGGACAGAGAGGTGCCGTGGCAGCAGGTCCAACTTCAACGGGAAGCCCCCATTCTTTCGGCGGCTTCCACCTTGGGCTCCCTTTTCTGGTGTTCCTTCAATGAGCACTGGGCAGTCACCCTTCCAAGTGTCCACACTGGGGGAGTGTCATGGCCCTATTAACTGGCGAAAAAGAGGTAGGTGGGCAGTGAGCAGGGCCACAGCAGCTACCGACATGGGAGGGCCTCGTGGACCCTGGAGCTCACCAGAGGACCTCCCTCCATGGGTCCTCTCAGACCTTGAGCCCGCATGGAGCTGGCTCTAACAGGCGCATGCAGAGAAGGCTCTTTTGAGAATCCAGTGCTGCAGGTTGAGCCAATGTTCCCCAGAACCCATCCTTAAACGTACGTGGCATCGTCTTGGTAGTCTTCGCCAGGCTTGTAATAGCTGACTAACTCTTGCCAGCAGGAGCATCGCACTTGTTGAAACTGATAGAACTCTGCTGTCTAACCCTGAGAGGAAAGCAATCGCTCTGGATGTGTGGAACGGGGGGGGGGGGGGGTCCCTGGAGCTCACTCCTTCCATCCCATCCCAATCCATTCTTGAGGTGATCTGCCAAGTCCCCTGCACCGGCCAATTAATGATATCACACGATCAGCAAGACAGCAGTCCCAAGTACTTGCACACCATAAATAAGAAAATAATTAAACATAAAAAATACTTATCACTTGTATCATGCTTTGTATCTTAAAAAAAAAAAGCTGGAGAAGAAAAGGGCTGCAAAAACATTAGCTGATTAATCACGAGCCGGTTTCTCAGCGCTTAACAGCGTGCAGAAATTTTTGCTCCATGAGTAAACTCTATTTTTCATTGCCAAGAGCTACAAAAGGCTCCATTACCAGCCCTGTGTGAGGAGACCAGAATGGAGCAGCTTCTGAGGCAATTAAGGCTCATGTGTCACGTCAGTAATAAAGCAAAAGAGAGCAGGCCCCGTTCCAGGGAACCAAGAGGATGTTGGTGTCTAGTACCTCAGCAGGTCCAAGGATGTTTCTGAGCTAATGCACCTTTCCCTCTGTTTCCTGTCCCTTTTCACACCGGTATTCTTAGAAACGATGTTGGCATTTTACAGAAAAGTTTAGGAATTACTGTCCCTAGGGCTTGGATTGTAGCTTTGTGATCAGCTTTCCAGATGTTAGAGGTTGCTCAGGACTGTTTGGGCCTGGCCCTAAAGTCTATTTTCAATGTTTTTGAATAGGAAACAATTGGCACTTTGTGATAAACCTTCATTAAGTGGCACGGTGTGCTATGAAACCAGCAGGAGAAATTCCACTTTTAGTTCTGTTTTCTTGCCCTCATGTGGTGGATTTCCATGAAAATATCTCCTGGTCAATTTGAATTTTGCATGGTTTTGGTCATGTTTTCTTTTCTTAATACTTTGGGTGCTTCCAGACGAAGCTTTTCTCATGCAATTTCACTGCCTTGTGTATGGAATTTTATAGGGGTCCAGGCATCTTTTTCATTAATTTGCAGCTGGGTTTCTGAGTTTCTCACTACTGTGATTATATTTTCCCTCCTCATGGGGGAGAAATCCATTAAGAAGTAAAAGTCACAATGCCTTTTAACTGGTAGCTCTTGAAATATCGAATGTTAATTACTTGATTTAATTGAAGTACCTGATCTTTTTGCACATATAATTTGTATGCACACAACTACAAAATGCTTCCCTGGGTGTTTTTAGACTGAAACCTTCAAAACATTGGTGTGGTTTGTTGAAATCTGACTTCTCGTTGTGCCTTGACCAATCCTTGCAAACAAACAATGACTTGTTTACAGTAAATAAACAAGTAAACAAACAGTTTACAGTATATAAACAAATGGTTACCTGAAGGAGCGCTTATGTCCATATATGCCCACCCGCCCCCTGAGATCAGCGGGAGAGGCCCTTCTCCGGGAACCCTCTGTGAAGGAAATTAGGAGGGTAAGTACTCGGAGGAGGGCCTTCTCTGCAGTGGCACCCAATCTATGGAATGCGCTCCCCAGAAAGGTCCACCTGGTGCCGCCATTATTTGTTTTTCAGCGCCAGGCGAAGACCTTTTTATTCAAGCGTCATTTTAACTGTTAATAGTATTTATTTATTTTATTTTTTGGCTGGGGCAACTTATTTTATATTGTTAACTTGTTTTATATTGTTAATTTATTGTATTTTAATTGATTTATTTGTAAGCCGCCCTGAGGCTTCGGCGAATGGGGCGGCATAGAAATTTCCTAAATAAATAATAAATAGAAGCAAAGCTTTGTATAAGCCAATGCATAAGCAATGCATGTATAACCGGCTTAAGAAGTCCAGCATTTTGAGAATAACCTGAACTCTAAAGGCTGGCAAAATGGCTGGGAAGAAAACAACTAGTTATAAGGAAAACAAGTTGTGGTTTGTTTGTCTGCAAGAGTGCTCAGAATTGCTTAAGAATGCAATCCAATAGGCTGGAGAAGGCAACCTTCATCTACTTACTCTTTCCACCTTGCAGGTCAACTTTTCTATGCCAAAAGTTCCAGCTTCCACCTGTGGAATCTCCGGACTGGGTCCTAAAAGTTCCCTCTAGGAAACCTTGAAGGCTGTTTCCAAGCCTTACTGAACTAGGTTGAGCAATACTATGAAGAAACTTCCTATATTCCTATCCATGTAACCTTCAGCCAACAAAAAAAACTTCATGCACCTGGAGGAATGTAAAGATTTTCACACGGTGCCTAAAAGATTATGCTCATAACATCTGGTGCCAGGTGTGTCTCTCTGGAATGGGTATTTCTTAACATGGGTGTCATAGATGAAGAAATACTTCCAAGCGGACATCTACCTCACCTCCGAAAGAGAAGTCCTTCTGGGTACAAACCTGTGTGTGTTCAGACAGAAAAACATCCTACAGTTCCTAACATGGCTGGCTGGGGATGGTGGGACTGGTTGTCTTCCAAACACTCATAGGATTGGATCCTTCGAAAAGGTCAGCCTCTGCCTTCAACAGTGGTCCTGCCCAGCAGGTGAGCCAGATGTTAGTGGGCAGATCTAGGTTCCACTTTGGGGGAAACAACCAAGCATCTGATAGATCCCCCAGGAAGAAGGCGGCCAGGCTAACTCCTAGTGGACAGAGAGGTGCCGTGGCAGCAGGTCCAACTTCAACGGGAAGCCCCCATTCTTTCGGCGGCTTCCACGACCTTGGGCTCCCTTTTCTGGTGTTCCTTCAATGAGCGCTGGGCAGTCACCCTTCCAATTGTCCACTGTGTCCCAGAGTGATGCTCTGTGTATCATGGTGGGCCTGTGGCGCACACTGGGGAGTGTCATGGCCCTATTGACTGGCGAAAAAGAGGTAGGTGGGCAGTGAGCAGGGCCACAGCAGCTACCGACATGGGAGGGCCTCGTGGACCCTGGAGCTCACCAGAGGACCTCCCTCCATGGGTCCTCTCAGACCTTGAGCAAGCATTAAGCCAGATGTTAGTGGCAAAAATACCTCGGAACCACTGCGGCATTCTTGGGTCACATGGCTGGATCCTGGAGAACTCCTAGCTTGAATACCAGCTCCCAGAATCTAGGAACCATCCTCTGTATCTTGTCTGGTGCCACAATAAAGAGCATTGCCGGGGGGGATTATGGGCTTTAATCTCTTCAGTCAGCTGTCTCTTGTATAACAAAGATCAAACAATTAACATGGAAAGTCTCACTGGCTGACTTTTGCATAACAGATCTCTGTTAATATCAGAGCAGCAAAAATTAGATAGTTTTTTCCCCCTGGTCATGAGCAGCTGTAACATAAACAGGCTTGTGCATTCTGAGGTGTGCAGAAGAACAACATTAATTCTGCTTCCCCCTCTTTCTGTTGCTGTCCTTCACCAGAAACAGTGACGAGGGATGTATCAGGCCCTGTTCGTGTTTTGAAAGGCACAAAGCCACAAATTCGATTTTATTAAACATCAAACATTATTTCCTGGGCTTTATTTTAATCATGAGTCAAACAGCAGGGATGTGGGGTAGGATCCTAAGTTGCCCTCTTTGGGGTTTGTGAAACTTGGCATGTGAACTTGCAGCTATATGGACAGTGTTCCATTTACTCACACGCTTTCTAGATGGAGAACTGCACATTTGCCATCTTCGGTGGCCAATAAATTCTGCTACAAATCTCTCTGATTTACCAGCGTTATTTGTGCATGACGGAGCTCTGTGCGTTACTATTCCCCAACCCAACACATGGCCTTGGAAGTGGAGGAAAAGTTCAGGTGGCTAAGGGATGCACGTGCGCATGACCTCATTGCCTCACTCGGGGTTGGCTAGTTTGATGATACCGCGGAGAAGGTGTTTGTAACAGCTGGTCAACTTTTTACCCAGAGTCCTTCAGCCGTTGTTTGCCCTTGGAGAGATCAGTCAGGGCTAGAGACAGACAGTTGCTTTTAAGAGAGTTAAACATTTTATAAGAGACTCATGCATGTTTCTGAAGAGGAGGTGAACCAGGAAAAGCTGAATCCAGGCAGGACACACACGTTGTGGGCAGAGATCTGGACAGAAGAGTGCAACCAGTTCCAGGAGGGATTGCACTGACGGTGTCCAGGTGTGCCCTTTGCCAGCTTAAGCTGGTACCTTAATGAGGAAAAGGAGGTCTGTGCACAGTCAGGCATCTGCAAGACTTCCGCACTGTAGCTTTGCGTGGGGCTGCCTTCGAAAATGAAACTGGTGCAGAGTGTATCAAATTGGATGCTTGCTAGCGCTGGACAGCCAGAACTGATTGCATTAATTCCGCACCACTTGTACTGATTATCGGGATAATTGGGGCCCTTACTCAAAATGCTATTTTGACTGTACAGTCCCAAATGGATAGGCCCAGATTATTGGAAGGGCTGCCTACAGTCATACGAACTTCCCCGTGTGTTAAAAAGATGGTCTGTTTGCTGGCTGCCCTTTAAGATCAATCCGAATGGACTGGGCCTTCTTAGGAGTAGCCCCAACTTTATGCAAACCCTTCCCAAGCAATGCACAGTTGGCCCTCTCACCTGCAGCATTTCAAAAGGCTTTGAAAATCCACCTGTTTGAAATGGCTTTTCATTGCTAGCTTTTATCGGTCATACTGCGGTTTCATTGGTCTTTTATTGCCACAGCTCTGGAAAAAATTGTTTTATATAGCTGCTGGCTGTATTATATATTTTGTTGGCCTTTTGTATTCTTTTGAATTGTAAAGTTTTTTTATGATATTACAAAATTGTTTTGTTTTGTGTTTATGCTTGTCCTTTGTTCGCTATCCTGGGTGGATGTGGTTCAGAAAGGAGGATTATATATATTGAAATCGACCTGCCCGTCCCTCCGTCCTATTCTCTCCTCGCAGCAAGCCTGATTCATCAGAGCTTTCCCTCTTCTCAGCTTCGATTTTTCCTGGGTGTGACTTGACTCAGTTCATGGGCAAAGCATTAGGGGAAGCAGAGGAATAACGATGATCAGCTTTCCAAATGTTTCTTTCTCTCCCAAAGATTAGCTCAGGTGTCTGTAAGACCAGGGTGGCATCAGGCAGGGGTTGGTGTTACAGGCCTGAATCCCGGTTGATTTCCCGAGCCCTCAGCCCCGTTGCTGCCTCCCTGTTGTCGCAGCTCCTCTGAGCTCCACAAGTGCACAGATATTGCCAAGACACGGAGGAGGAACTGCCTCCACATTCCTAGTTTTCCCATCCTGGGCATACGAGAAATAGAGGGAGAGAGCACTGGATGAGCACTGAAGGGAGTATTGAGGCACTTGGCCCTCTCGGGGTATCTAACTCAAGGTCCCCCCAAACCTGGGGCTGACGCTGTATGTGAATGGAGGTGGTTCCATGCATTCTCCTGAGTGGCCAAGACAGTCACCCCTAGCGAGTGGAGCCTTTAGATCCTGGTGAGTTGGCCAGCTGTATTCTCTCTCAGTCTGGGCTGATTCCGAAATCTTGGAACCGCCCATGTCCCCTTCACTTGTCTCTCCAGGGAACAGAACCCTGAAGTTCTGGCCGCAAAAGGCAGGGAGCCAAATCACCCAGGCCAACTTCTCCGGAATAATCTCGCTCCCAACCTTTCATGTTTAAAAAGAGTATGTACACAAGGAGTCAGAAAATGACATGCTTTGAGGAGGAAAAGAAAGACGGTTAAGATTAGTCTCTTGCAAATTCCTGTTAGTTCTTGCCACTTGGCACAGGCTTGGCTTGTCCTTTCTTGGTCATGTGGCCACAGAGATTTGTGGTGAGTGGCAGGCCAGCTTTCTTGCCAGAATTCTCCCCCAGACCAGGGGCTCCTGGCATCAGGTTTTGATGCGGGTTTTTAGCACTTTAATCTACTTTATTTTATTCTTTTCTGTTAAGTTATGTGCCCTACTTTGTTTTAGTGAGAAAGATGGGTTTCTAAAATACAATGCAGCCTTTCTCAAATGTTGTCAAACTACATCTCCTAGCATCTGCTATGATGGAAGGGGTTGATGGGAGCTGTTGTCCAACCGCTGTTGTCTACAAATCCCAGGTTAGGGAAGTCTGAATAAGGGCAGAATTCATGCCATCAAAATGTTTGTCCCTGTTCAATGGGCAGCAATAGGTCAAGGGGTGCTTCAGTTTTGCCTTGGGGTTAGTGTTGAGAGTCCATCATCAAAAAAGGCTGTTCCCAATGCCTCTTACCAGGGAGAAACAGATTAAACGCCTAGTTGCTTGTACTGCAGCCTAGGGCAGAGTGAATTGGAAGAAGCAGCCAATATTGCAGTTCTTTCTGTCCTTGCTTGGCATGAGCCCTGGCAGATCTCTGATCCTCAGACTTGTGGGTCCAGCTGGGGTCCCTAGTGTTCCCTCAAGGGATTGGGTCCCCTCCCCTCCCTCACTGTGAATGGTTTGGTGGTTTCCTGACTGATGGTGTTTTCCCAGGTTCTAAAAGATTGGAATTCCTCCCTGAAGACTTGACTGCTGGTAAGAAGAGCTTCGGGATCAAAAATGCTGTGTGTGTGTGTGTGGGGGGGGGGGGGGTTGTCCCCACCCCTCTTGCATTCAGCCATGCCCAGAACCGGGATACATCCTATGGGAGCTTCTCCAAAACTGAATTTGGGCCTTTCGCTCAGAGCAGTTCAATTACCCCTGCCCTGGGTTAACCGTCAGCTGTTCCCCTCTCCCCCTCCTTTTTCTTTGTTTGGTTTGTTTCTTGGTTTTAGCACTATATTGCAAATAAAAAAGATGTTTTAAAAGTCATGCATTGAGGCAGAAATCCAAAGTTTGTGAGGGGTGAAAAATTCATTGTGGGATATTGCCTAACAGAGGTGCAAATTATCTTGCGGGAATGAAAGCACACTTCTGTAGCAAGTCTACAATGTCTGACTCAGACTGTTACTGAAACTGGGACCTGTGGTATGAAGGGATAAAGAGACGGTGTTTATTAAGGATTGTGAGTGAGTCCTCATGCTTACAGTTTCCTGGCTGTCTTTTCTGCATTCCAGGGCTTGGATGAGCAGGACTTGAGTGAATGAATTATGAGCGCCAGATTGCAAGGTCTTGCTGGAAATTTCTCTTCTCTCCAGATTCTGTCTCCTGACTTTTGGCTTGGCTTTTCCAGGAGAATTCAGAGAGGGGAACAAAGTGTGTGTGGGCAGAGAGGCAGTGGGGGGGGGGGAGCTAAATCCCATTCTCCTGGGGACACAGAACAGGTATTTCCTTCCCCTCCAGGTCCTGCTTAGGAATGGCATATTCAGCATTGGTAGACCTTTGCTCACGATTTGTTCCAGCTGATCTTTTCAATCATAGGGACTAGAAACTTAGGTTGATGAAGAAGACTAAGTCAGAGATTTCCTGCTGGATAGTCATACTATGCTTGGACAATGTTATTGTGCAAGTACAAAACAAGAAAAACCGTGGTTCTGCCGGTGAATGATCAAGTAACATTTTAAGAGGAGTGTGTCCCAACTGCATCCTTTTTATATATCAAAACTGTATATCTAGTTAAACAAATGAGTTCCTTTGCTGTGACTAAACCAATCTACATGTATTCTTTTCCCCATCATTGATTTATTTTAGAGAAGGCTTTGTCCCTGGAGATCTTCTCGCTGTGTTCACAGGCCTGCATGTACTCCCCCCCTCCATGCAATTGATTAAAAGTCAGCACTCAGTGACTCTCTGAGCAAAGCATCTCACAAGGGGAGCATTTGCATTTGAAAGGCAAGGGAGAACTGCTCTCCCAATCTCAAAGGCTTGTTAACAATCGGAGGAATATTTTGAACCATAAACTCCCTTCCTCACGAAAGTCCACAAGATCCAGGGCTGACTTCCATGCTGCTGGGTGTGCCAACGGACAGTGGCTGCACATTGCTTAATGCAGTATTTGGGGCGGTCCACTGGGGTTGGAGCCCAAATCTCTGGGATTCTTTTTTTTGCTGAAACCCTCCCCTTTCTGTACGCCCCTCTTTACAAACAGAGGTGTCCGTAGGAGATGGGGTCCTTTCAAGACACACACAGCAACTGATCAGCATCTGTAAATTCGTGCAAGCAGATTGAAGCATTGTTTGTTTTTTCTGTCGGGCTGAGCCCCTGCATTTGGCAAATTCTGCGTGAACCAGCTTCCCAAGAAACAATCCTTTTTGCAGTTTGCCCTGGCACAAGGAGAAAGTCAGTTTATTTGTACTGGCTATGTAAGAAAAGAGAGATGAAAGGAGCATCATTGTGTGCCAAAATTACAATCACAGACACATTAACACAAAGCAAGACCAGTTTGAAAGAACAATAATGGTCACAGAACCAAGAAGCACCCAAGGCCTCTACCCTCAGGCTAATCATCTGATTTTAGTAGCATCCGGATCAAAGTTCACAACATTTGGAGAAGACTCTGCATCTTTGGCTCCAAACCAGAGTGCAAAGTTGGCTTTGCCCAGCAAGAAAAGTAAATAACCAGGCATGTGAAACACAGCGACAGCTAAGATGTATTGTGTGGTGAGCTGGCCAAATTTTCCGTGGTAATGTTTGAAGTCTCAATGCTGTAAAAGCAAGACATGCACACATGGTTTCCACTGATAAGAAGCACGGATTTTTCCTTCTTCCCCATTCCTCCTAATATCTGGGAGAAAAAGGTGTGTCTACACTGCTGCGTGAGTTTTCCAGACTGTGCCCAATTTAATTGACAGGCAGTTGGCGGGGAGATAAAAACACGAGGCATCCACCACACGCTTTTAGTGTTGGAAGCTGCTGAGGGCCAACTGCCATGTTTGCATTAGCATGCTTCTTCCTGGCCAAAGCATTCGGGCCGGCTCTGGGTCTGGGTGTCGATGGAGGTAGGTCGTTTTACAAAGTGCTTTTTGGTACTTTGGGTTTCTCCAGGCAGAGGCTAAGCTGGAGGAAGGGATATGGTCAATGACGTGATAATTTGCACCGTCCCCAGTTTCCCCGGGACGATGCTGCATGGGGAGCTCCTGGAAGACCTGGGATGGCATTTCATGAACCCAGCAGCCTGTCCTGGGGGCACAAGATGGAGCGGGTGGGCCCCACTAAGATCCTTCTAGGTGTTTTTGGGTGTTGAGCAGCCTGGTTCTGCAAAGAACCACAGAGCCACGCAGTCAAAAGACCACCTAACTGCACACACACAATGCAACACCTCAGAATGGCTTCCAAGCCTTACCATTGTGAAGCCTGTGCATCTGTGAGCATGCTTCCTTTGGAAAGGTGTTCGCTTTTTTGAAAGGAAAGGTTGGAAAAAACCCACTGTCGTCCCAGTCTTGTCTCTGCGTTTTCTTTCAGGTGCCAAAAGAATGACTGCTATTGCCTTGTTGTGCAGTGCAACAGCCACCACGGAGGCTCCCCATCCCACAGAGGCTGTGACGCCGAACGCTGTAGGTGGACTTCCCACAAAAAAGCAGGTTGGGTTATTTCACAAGCGACACCAGATGCAGTTTGTGCGTGGGCTAACTTCACCTTGTTTAAGGATGCTCTGAAGAGAGCGATGGATTTTCGGGGTAGGTGCACATGGGAAGCCCCAGCCTCACACCCAGGGCCTGCTTCACCAAGTTAATGTGTGGCATTCGTTGTAAAGGAGGGTGTTGTACATCTGCACGTAACAGTCCAGGGTGTCGGTGAGCAGGTAACAGACAGGTGCACAAGGGCCCAGGCAACAAGGCAAGGCCAGAGTCCAGTCATCACGCTAAATCGCAAGTCCAAGTCACAATGCCAAGCAGACCAGGGTGAAAACCAGGAGTC
This sequence comes from Varanus komodoensis, assembly GCF_004798865.1. Classification (NCBI taxonomy): domain Eukaryota; kingdom Metazoa; phylum Chordata; class Lepidosauria; order Squamata; family Varanidae; genus Varanus; species Varanus komodoensis. Next base: position 1,715,165 of record NW_025335727.1, on the reverse strand, counting down.
GGCTGTAGAGCCGGACGAGGTGCAGTCCAGTAAACACAAGCGTGGTCAAACCGAGCCGAGGTCAGGAGCCAGCAGACAACGTGCTGAAGAGCGGGTACCTTGGAGCCAGGAGCCCAGGAGTTTCTCCCACAGCAGAGAGCTTCAAAGCACGGCAGGCCAGTGTTGCTGAGGCAGCTCTGAAGGGACGAGCCAGTTCTTAAGCAGGTCTTCCCCCAGAGCTCCCAGGTGGTGTCCATAAAGGCCCTGGCAGCTGCCGGGGAGCCTGGGACCAGCCCTGCAACTACCAGGGCTGCTATTCTGGTGCTTGGCCGGCAGGGGGTGCCCTGAAGCTGCCCAGATCCTGGCCCTGTAGAACCTGTGACTCATCAAGCTGGCAGCAGCTTGCCAGTCATGCTTGGGGGCTCTTAGGGGCTCAATGAACCCTTTGTTTCTGCTGCTTGCCCACGATTTGTCAAGCGCTTGGCAGGATATGCGACACTGTAATGGGCTGTGTTTGGCTTGACTACGCATAAGCCAGGCTGAGCAAATCTGCCC